>NC_041044.1:35373359-35615779 GCF_900634775.1 Gouania willdenowi
AAGTTTGGCCGGATTCCGATCTTTCTGTGTAATCCCCAAATTAAACATCTGTCGTTTTGCTACAACTCTCAGTCCGTGTAAACACCAGAAATGTGTTGGGTCAGTTATTTTGGCAGAGTTTTTGGTGGTAAACACAAGAAATCACAAGAATGAAGTAAAAACACTTCTATGCATCCGTCTACGAGACTCCATATCCCACAATGCAATGCATTATGAAACGTTACCGACAATGTCAATAAACCGAGGGTTTACAGTAAAGATTAAAAGTAAATTTCAAGGAGCAATTTCAACTTTTGAAAGTTGTTCCAGCTTTTGACCTTTGATTAATTTCAGAATAAGTACCACGTTATGACTTTATCTGCATGATGGTGACGTAACGATTAAAGAAATGGGTTTGCAATTGGAGGGTCACTGGTTTTAATAGAACCTGGGCCATCACTGTGGGATGTTGAGCAAGTCCTTTAACCCTAACTGCTTGTGTTGAACGTCACTTTAAATAAAAGCATCAGTTAAAATTGAATCGTTCATTAAATTTTAAGCCAGTTCATTCCCCTTTATTAGAAATGTATTTTCACTCTTATGTAGGCTTACTACAAATTCTACTCACAAGAATAATAAGTACAAGTCACTAGCGGTGTCCCAATCCGATATTAATATCGGATATTGGTCCGATATCAGCCAGAAAATGAATATCGGATTTTATCGCACTGCACCTAAAATCTACAATTTATATTATATTTATTCAATTGTAGAATACTGTAGATGTTATGTTGAAGGTTAAAATGTATGTAATCAATTGGGTCAGTTTTTCTCATCCTTACTGTTGCTGACTATTGTTCTCTGTTTGAGTGACATCACTTGATCAAGCTTTTTCTAACATTCCAGAATACAAAACAAGTAATAAAAGTATGTATGATTTTTCTTGCTGATATCATATCGAATCAATATTGGTATCGGCCAGTACTCAAGGCTGCAATATCGGTATTGTATCGGAAGTGATTAAGTTGTATCGGGACATCCCTACAAGTTACTATTTATTTTATTTGAAAGCCCAGGTTGGATTCGGACCAATGACCCTCCGATTGCAAGCCCACTTCCTTAACCATTACAAAACCAGTTAGACCTAGACAGCGTTGGGGTCAATTACTGTATAATTGTAATTGCTTAATTGATAATTATTTACATTTGTGATGTAATCAGATCAGTAATTGTGATTAAAAAAAGCTGTTGCTCTTGTAATTCAGTTCAGATAATTGACTTTGTAATTGGCATTACCATAAAAACTGTTCATTACAATTTAATTAAACGCCAATCATGGGAACCATGTTATAGTTCTATGGCTTACACAGTTAACAATTGAGCATCGCGTTAGTTCAGGCAGGCACGGAAGTCAAGCTTGTCCAGCCTCTTCATCTGTCAGTAGCTGTTAACAACTGACAGCATCCATCTTCTAATCAGTTAATCATCCAGCTGATCGTGTTCTAGGCTTCCCATTGGTTAGAGTTGGTCTCAGTGCTGCATTTAAACCACTGCAACGCGCCAACTTCAGCACGCTTTGTCTGCAAATGCCTCGCAACCGCCCCTTTTGTCTTTTGTCGCCAACTAAACATCTGTGCGTCTGTTCCAGGGGGTCCTGCTGACCGCTCTCTCTGCTTATGCCTCTCCATGTAGCTCATGGAAAAGCGAATGGGAGGTCCCTTTGCTTCGGGCTTTCCAGGCAGCTGCTGGAACGGGCACAGAGGTCCCAGAACAGAGCCTTACCGCCAAATCTAAAATGCATGCTAAATAAAGCTGTTTGACTAAAGTGATCCTGACTGAAATGTTACATATCAACTTTTCTCACTACCTGTCAGTTCTCTTCAGAATCATTTTAATATTTGTTTATGTAACAAATTTTAAATCTAGGGGTATACAGACACAAAAAAACACATTACCAATATTTTATTTCAGGCTTATTATTTGTATCTTAATTTGAACTTTAGTAATTGAGAACGTAGTTGCAATTGACTTTCAGGGGGAAAATAATAATTGCAATTGGAAAAAATGCCAGTCATCGTAATCTTGATTGAGTTGTAATTGAATAAGATGTAATTGTAATTGAAAAAAATGTAATTGACCCCAACCCTGGGCCTTTACAACACACTCTGATCTCTTACCAGGTTGAACTCCAGGCTGAACTTGCGTGCCTCCCAATGGAGGACCAGGGTATGGGGGTGCTTCCTCTCCAGGAGGGGGACCTTGAACCTTATCCATGATATCTCTAGAATTAAGAGGAAGTGGAAGGATATTTATCATAAGAGGGTTGTTATTAAAAAAAAAAAAATGATAGCAGGTTTGGTAGCATTCTAATGACTTGGCATTTGTAGGTCGGTCTACCTGGAACAGGGTGTTGACCTGCCAGAATTACACAAAATTATTATAATTACAAGCTAAAACATATTTAAAACATGGGCCAGACACAAATGAAAACAGAATGTACAAATAGAGTACACATTAGTGTGTTGTCCCAAGACTCATGGCTCATAGAATATCAATCTGACAACTTCTCATGGGATTTAAAATGTCAGGGTTGATACTGTGTTTGCCATAGTTATATAGTTGCTAGTATTAAATGGATTAAGCAGTGCAGAAGAAGACCAACTCTTCTCACACAGGGTTTTTAAAATGGGGAAGAGAAAGAGAGGGGAAAAATATACTGAAATAAAGGTGGGTTTTGAGGAGTGTTTTAAAGTTCTGTAATGATTTGCATCGCAGATTAAAAACAACACTTCAATCAAAAAAATATTTTCAATTAAAAAAGAAAAGTGTTCAAATACAAAAATCAATAAATAAATAACACAAATGTATTACCTTTAACATGGTCCAAATACAAAATGTCTTCAATCAAAAAACATTTTCAATGAAATAAAAAACAACAAAAAAAAAGTTTTTTAATTGAATAATAAAGACACAAATCTACCTCCATAGGTATATATTTAGTATAAATGTAAAAGCTTTCATATTATTTCATGATATTCTGAGGAATTTATGATCGTTGATTAAACGTATTTACAAATGGGATGAAAAAATGTAGAATCCCTCTCTTTCTCTCTCTCTCCACACACACACACACACACACACACACACACACACACTGCAGTCTTTGAACAGCACATACACTTGTAATAGCCTTACAACTGCTGAAAAAATAAATAAAAATGAGTGGAAAAAAACTACATCTTTAAAAAAAAGTTTAATCTCATGACAAAGTACGACACAGGCATATTATATAATCTCTTAATTAAAAACCCTTTTATAAATAGAAACTCTAATGCTAAATTTGTAGCTTTTTTCTACAGTAATTTATGAAATTTTGATCTCAAAAATCTCTATGTTGTCTGACATTTTACAACTAATAGTCATGATTTCAAAAGGTTTCTGTCATACCTGAGTGTAAAGATCCTTTTTTTGAGGTTTTCAAATGTTTTTCCTTTTTTCAGCCAAACTTGATGATGAGCTGTGTGTGTGTGGTGTGTGTGTATGTGTGTGTCCCAGCTGGTGCTGCTGCTTTCTGAGGTGTTTGAATAACTCAGGTGAGAAAATCTATTGAAATGCAATGGAAAGAAGGAGGAGCAAAGTGAGCTGCTGCACCCGCCATTCATCGTTTGTGTGCAAATATTTTGCAACAGGCACCACCTTGTATACATATTACTTCTAGTAAGTGAAAAACAGAGCTTGTTTGAACGAGGTATTGAAGAATTATGTAAGCTCAGGTGTCAATAAATAGTAAAAAAAAACAAAAAAAAAAAACACTCAAACAATTGTTTTATAAGAAGAATAAAAATAATAAGAATAACAGGAAATTACTTAGTCATTACACATTTTTTTTATCCTGAAGAACGTCATCACAAAGTTCACATTTATTTCTGGTTATTGCAATACATTTGGCAGTACATATACTCTACCGCTAGATGGAGACAAACTCTAACAGACTGCAGTCAGGGGCTCCTCTATTATTGTGTAACATTTAAAAATGACATGAATGACCACTAGAGGAGGCTAAAGTACTAGTCTTCAGTACTCAAGTAAAAGTACAGATACTTTTATTAAAAAAAACTGCTAAAAGTATTAAAGTTGCTCCCTAACTTGAGTAAAACAGTACATGCTAAATGTACTAAAAAAGTAAAACAAAAGTCCCTTCAATAATAAAACAGGCAAATTCCATATATTTTATTTTGTTAAGAACTTATAGCATACTGCTACATGGAAAATAAATTATATCTGTTACCTTTATGAACACCTGGAGAATTTAGCACTCATAATAAATACAATTTGTTAATAAAATGTGTTAAGACAAAAAAAATATAAGCGCGAATGCTCAAAGCAGCCTTGAGTTCAACATTTTTAAAAACTTGTAAATGTTAATCATAAAACTAAGGGACCTTCCTAACAGAAAAAAACTCAAACGACCATTGTGACGTCATCTTCAAAGGTCTTAAAAGTAACAAGCTCATTTTTAGGCCGGGCTACTGGACTCACTCGCTTTCTTCTTCTTCTTCTTCTTCTTCTTCTTCTTCTTCTTCTTCTTCTTCTTTACACCAGTTAAAATCACTACTCCTCTGTTATTCAGGAACGGATCGGGCTGAAATTTGGTTGGTATAATTTATGGATGTGTACGCATCAACGCTTGGATCCCGATTTTCAATTTAGGGCCCCAAAATAAAAGAAAGAAAGCTGATTTCTCATTTATTTGCAATTTGCATGCTAAATATTACGACGATTGGTGATACCGAATCATTGGCACATACCCTGGGGCCCACCCCCCATTTTCGGTAATTTCCAAATCTATGGTCAAACACTCGTGTGACATATTGTTTTAAAGGTCATTCAACGTAGATTACGATTATGTCTCACACAATTTGATTAGGGGGCCGGCCCCCCTCCTTTTTGGTGTTTTCTATTAAAGTTGTTTTCTCATTTATTTGTGAGTCAAATATTGCGACAGTTGGTGGTACCGAACCATTGACACATACCATTATATGAATGGGGCCCATTACGTCGCATGTGACACGGGGGTGCCAGGGGGCCCCCGGGAAGCCCATTTTCAAATGACTCCTCCATTAATACTTGTTGAATCTGGCTGTAATTTCACATGAATATTCTATGAGCGGGATCATTTCTAAATTTATCGGAACAGTCGTGTGATAAATCGTTTCAAAGGCAATTCAACATAGATTACGATTTTACGTTGCTCAATTAAATTTGTTTTACTCGGTGGAACCGAGTCATTTCACTGAATTCTCAGGAACGTGGTACGTGCTATTCGGCGTGGGCCCTGCCGTAGTTCAGCGGAACTTGTTAAAATAGAAATTACAGATCTTTGTTTAAAAAAGTAAGGAGTAAAAGTTAAAAAAAAAGCAAAAAAAAATAAAAATACTCAAGTAAAGTACAGATACTAGAAAAAACTACTGAAGTACAGTAAAAAAAAGTATTTGTACTTAAAAAAAAAAAAAGATGTCATATTTACATGATGTTTCGAGTCTCAGCAGAGGTGAATTAATTCAGTATTCGGTATAGCCTACTGTTACAGGACTGTCATAAATGGTTGATATTAAAGGAACAATAATAATAATAATTCCAGCAAGTTAAAGAAGTTGCGGAAATGATTATGCGGAAGTCAAGGAAACATCAAAGCTATCAGCAGCCGCCTCAGAAGAAGACTGGCAGTTGACAGTCGCAACATGTCAGGAGATCAAAGTACATTTCCTGAAAAACAATTGTCTGAATAAATGAAACCATAACATACTAAAATATATCCATCCATTTTCAGACCCGCTTTGTCCTATTTCAGGGTCACGGGGTACTAAATTATATATATTATAAAATTGATTTATATATATTTGTAGTCAAAAGTAACAATAACCAAACTCATCTCAACGGCCTATTTACATGTGTTGCAGTTAGAGAGCTGTGAGGCTATATTTATACTATTTGAAGTCAATATGACCAGTCCACATTGTACCATCAAGTGGTGTATGCTTGTTATTAGGTATTGTTAATGTACATGTAATCAACTGTTTGTATTGTTTACATTCCCCACTGAAAGTCCAGATCCCGAAAAACCCTAAAATTGTGGTGGAAAATTATAATTAGATCTATGATGGTTAAGTTATTATCAATAACTCTGATTTGAGAACTATTTAATAGGTTGGTTATGGCGTTAAACCAACAATTCCCTGTGTTTATGTTTAACTGCTGATATTTGCTCTATACGTAACGACGTCACAGTTCAAACATGGCTTCTGAAGTGCTTTCTATTGTATATGCAGCTTTTCAATCATCTCTCATTCCTATTGGTAGGATAATAGCAAGTAGTTTTTCTTTAGGGTAATATTGTAACACGAACACAGAACGTCCAGAGATCTGATTGATCATCATTCTGATTATCACAGATCACAGAAAGGATCTTCAGAATGAGAAACTCAGCTCACCATTTACTTGATTGAGTTGTTTCATCTTCCAATAATACACACTTGCGTCTACTCAAGTTGATTGAAAAACGTTGATGAAAACGCTGTTTTGTTACATCAGATTGGAGATTTGCTGACCAGGGTGTTACCATAGTTTTCTAGAGCCAGTGTGACTCACACATTGTACCTGAATGCATCTATGGGCAGCACAGGAAGATACGTCTCTGTTTCTCGGGAAAGATATAATACCCTCTCCCCAAGTCCAAATAATTGCCTTTATTACAGCAGAGATGCACTGTAAATTGCTCATGTCCGGTAGAACACAGACTGAAGAGTAACTCATTTCCAGCTAATGTGTATTTGATGAGAGAAGAGTGTGTAAGTTATTAGGACTGAAACGTACAAGCACAAAGACCTGCTGCAGAAAATGATCACACGTATAGGAAATAGGATTTATAGGCTTACCAAAACATATTCTAAATAAATCCTTTTAACAGCCGTTGTATGGAGTGCTGAATGTAAAAACTTGGTCACTGTTTCATAGCCGACATATTTTGAACATTAAGCTCACTTTCCTCGCATTTAGTTTATTCTTCCTTCATTTGAGACAAATTCATGTAAAATGGCATGTTCTACATCATTGTAAAAATGTGTACACGTTAAAAATAAATCTAAATGTAAATGTTAAATCTAAATGTAAATGTTAAATCTCAATGTAAATGTTAAATCTAAATGTAAATGTTAAATCTAAATGTAAAAGTTAAACATCAATGTTAAATATCAATGTTAAATCCATTTTCAAACCCACTTGCTCCTGTTTTACAGGGTCGGGGGGGTCGGCCGGTGCCAATCTCCAGGTCTCATTGGGCGCTGGGCGGGGGTACACCCTGGACAGGGCGCCAGTCCCTGGACAGGGCGCCAGTATCAATGTTAAATATCAATGTTAAATTTAAATGTTAAATGTTAATGAAAATTTAAATGTTAATGAAAATTTAAATGTTAAATCAGTCACCAAGTGTAAAGCTAAATGTTTAGAAATGATACAAAGTGGGCAGGTCAGTGCCTGTCAATCACACGGCCCCGTCCACCCTCCACACACCTCACCCTTCAAGGTCTTCTGCATTTTCAGTATCATCATCACTGTCAAAAGTGAGTTGACATACAGCACTGTTTCATAGCCTACATATTTCGAACATTTAGCTCATGTTCCTCACATTTAGCTCATGTTCCTCACATTTAGCTTATTTTTCTTTTATTTGAGACAAATTCATGTAAAACTGCATGTTCTATGTCATTGAAAAAATGTGTACACATGACAAATAGAGCTAAATGTAAATGTAAAATGCAAATGCAAATGCAAATTTAAAAGTAAAATCTAAAATCTAAATGTTAAATCTACATCTAAATGTCCGCGATGTCTCGCTTTTTCCCTCTCCTCATTCACTGAGCTGTAGTCTGTGGTGTGGGCGGGGCCTCGTGATTGACAGGCGCTGACCTGCTCACTTTGTATAATTTGTAAAAAAAATTGCTTTAAACTTTGCAACCAATTTAACATTTAGATTTAGATTTAACATTTAGATTTAGATTTAACAGTTAGATTTAGATTTAACATTTAGATTTAGATTTAACATTTGCATTTAGATTTAACATTTACATTTAGATTAATTTAATATTTACGTTTAGATTTATTTTTCATGTGTACACGTTTTTAACAGTGATATAGAATATGCTATTTTACATGAATTTCTGTCTGAAATGAAAGAAAAATTAGCTAAATGTTCAAAATATGTTTTAACATTCGGCACCCCAAACCTTTGGACATTGATATTGATTTTAAATAATTTCAGTATTTACATTATTTGGATGTATATGTAGTATATAGATGAATTTACAGTATATATACTTTTCAGTCAGTCTCCTTTATAAGCATTGTTCAGACTCGCCTGTTTGGACTTCAGAAGATGATGTTAGAACAGAGGAATGAAGGCGCTGCAGTTTGAGTGCAGTGGGGTGTGAAAAAAGCAGAGGAGCCATTGAAGGTGAGCGGTCCGTTTTCTGTTATATGGCTTTCTTTGCTTTCTTCCCTGCCTTTAACACTCCTATGAATTTGCCATTAAATCTGCAATTTTCTCTGAAGCACACACTTAGGGCTCAAACAGAAAAACAAAGCACAGTGAAGAAATTGATCGAACAAAAAACATCAGAAAAAGAGAGAAAAAAAAAAAAAAGTGAAAAATACAGAAAGGACCAGCATTTATCCTCAATCTGAACCATGGACAGTAATTAATTTACAGAAATAAAGAATGTTTTCTAACCAAAGAAGAATAGAAAATGCATCTTCTGAGAGGGACAGACATCAAATAAAATGAAAAACATTATTCTGTATGATTTTATGATGTGTACTTTAATATGCAGCATCAATAATAGAATATGCTGCGGTATAATGTGGTTTTATCTCAGTGGGGGGCCACAATAGTGCATGTGATTGTTTAATCCGAGGGCCAACAGTATTCATGTCAGCATTTACTAAAGACCAAGCTGAGCATTAACACAGTAAGGAACAATGCTTTTGTGTATTTTTGTTTGGGTTTTTGCGCGTTTGGAGTCATTTGGTGTATTTCTGTTGTCATTATGTGTATTTTTGTTGTTGTTTTGTGTGTTTTCATTGAAATTTTGTGTGCGATTGAAGTCATTTTAAGTATTTTACTCAAATTTTTCTCATTTCTGCTGTTTTGTGTGTTTTTGGAGTCATTTTGTGTATTTCTCTGTAATTGTGGGTGTTTTTGTATGTTAACTTTAGGGAGTATCATGTATTTGTAAATACTCGATTTACAGTTTGCAGTGATTCTTACCCACTGTAAATTATTAGTAAAAACCCTTGTTTTCTTTTTGTATAAACAGGGGAAAAAAAATAGGTATGCTGTATGCAGAACATTTCTATTTGAAATGCCCCTTTTATCCATTTTTTTCAGAGAAATGGGGGTGCCCATACAGTTAGACCTATACTGTATTGTTATTAATGCGAATATACATTCATTACAAGTGTGAATGATCATGATCAGGATCACTGAAGAAGATATTTGGTGTCATTTTCTCTTCCACAGTATTTTTTTTATCACCTCAATATTAAGATCAGATTTGGTTCCAGCTTGCTTTGCTGCGAGTGGCCAATGTGTGTGTGTTTGCATGCATGTATGAGCAAAGCTATCAACTCAACTCATTGGCTTTGTACAATTCTCAATGTCAGTGTTTCTCAATTGGGGATACGTGTAGCCTTAGGGGTACGCATTAGCACTACAGGGGGTACTTGAGAGAGCCAGAGTGGAAAATTAACAAATGAAAGTATTAGAAATATGGGGTTTTATAATGGATTAATTGATGTAAAAATGATAATATATATATATAATATATTCAGGAGGCACTAAATGCTGTTTCATTCTTATTTAAAAAAAGAGCTTCTTTAAAATGTGTTAAAACTCATTCATTCCATGATTATGCTCTGTAGTTGTTTTTTATTGTATTCTGAGCAAAAATGTTGTAGCGATTGTATTCAGAAATAAAAGAAAGGAGGTACTTGAGTCAAAAACAAATTATTAGAAGCACTGCTCTATGCTATCAATGAATGATTTAATAACCAGACAGAAGCAAGATAAAAGCTTTGAGTCTATTTCATATTTGGAACACTTTCACTGATTTCCTGTCTGATTCAGTCACGCTCCACAAGCTTAACATGTTGGACTTGTTAAGTATTGACAGTGAGGCGTTCTATAGCTGTGGTTCATTCTTACTTCCCCTTATCCCTGTTAGTGCCTCATACCTTCCCACCTATTGATTCCTCTTGTAAGAACTTCCATTGCACTCAATTATGCTCCAGTAAACCACGCTTCTGACACGGACAGTAAAAAGCCAGAGATATGTATGTCTCATAAAGTTTTATCTGACTTATATGAACATAATCCTCTCACATGCCTGTCTGCCTGCACATGTACTGCTAGTTGTCCAAGCGTATTCCTCTGTAAGGTAGAGCGAAAGGTTAAAAACAACAACAAGCATATTGAACAGCTCATCAGGCAGCAACAGAGCAGGACTCCTGCCCTGATGTTATCAGCGGGACACAAACCCTGTGATGTGTTGCTGTTTTAATGCTTTGTTAATGAACATTGATTCCCAATCTTGGGAACTGGGATTGCATTGGTTAACACAGCTTTTTGTTTCATTTTATTCCTGAGATGCATGAATTTCTTCAAATCATCAGATTTTAGTTCTGGGAAGTTATAGATTGACAGACAAGAAGGATTATTATGATTTTATCTCTCCTCTCACATGTGTGAGGTAGGTGTTTGTGAGTTGGAGTAGGACCCAAATGCAGAGGGATGAGAGCACAGGAACCAAAAGTTCATTTCACAAAACTCAAAATCCAAAACAAATTCGAAGACCAACAAATCAAGGCAAGACAAATGTATTTGTATAGAGCATTTCATACACAAGGCAACTCAATGTGCTTTACTTTACATGATCAAAAAGTACAACAGAAAACATTCAATAAGAACATTTAAAATCATTTAAAATCATCAACAAACACATTACATCAACAACAAAATCTCCCTCTCATTCATACACAGTAGAGAAAAAGAGTGTCTTTAACTTTGATTTAAAAATGTTCACATTGGATGCTGACTTCAGCTCTGCAGCATAACAACTAAACACAGCATCACCATTAGCTCACAAGAGTACAAACTCAAACATCCAAGAAGGTGCAAAACCACAAAGTTCATAACAAAAGAACTTATTGGGGAAAACAAATGGAAAATGGAGGGAAACAGTCCTAAAGAAGACTGGGAGTTAAACATGAAGAGTTGAACAAAGACAATCCACCAGCAAACAATCACAAGCACACTTTAAGTAGTGCAGGGAAGGTAATCAGGAGATGAGGAACACAGGGTGTGTACAAACACACTGGAATCCATTACCAACAGACTCGGACTCAAAGGCGTGCATTGCTCATGGACTGGTGATTTTCCGTCGAGAGTCATAAATACCTCTGAAAACATACTTTAGCCCACATTCACCTGACAAATAAAGATCTTATTTTCAGATATTTGAAATTATTCTGGACGTATCAGTGGCTTTTAAATACATAAAAGGATTTGTTGGGTTTTTTGTAAGTATTTGGTTAAACACATTTTTAAAGATTTTAGTTTTTTGCATATTGTGCCTTGAAAGTGTTGCAGACACCCTGTTTTCATTCTGTCAAATGTTCTAAAATCAATAGAGAATTTTCTTCAACTGTTTGTTGTTGTCATGGCTTTTTAAGTTTGATTTTTATGGTATTGGTCTTGACTCGGTCTCAACTCAGAAAGTCTTGGTCTTATCTTATAGTTTCGGTGCATTCTGAACTTTTTCAAGTCTTGGTCTTGAGTACAACACTACTAAGAACTAACACATTACATAAGTATTAAACAGTTACAAAGAAACATAAATAAAAAAACAAAAAGGTCCGCCAGTGGACAGGAGATGGCCAAACCCTGTACTTTTTTGGAGAGTAGGAGATAGACCTTAGTATAAACCACTTTATTTTTAAAATGTATTTATTTTTCCCTTTTTTTCTCTTTTTTTTTCCTTATTTTTTTTCTCTTTTTTTGCAGAGAGGAAAAAACGCTTTATACCAAGAGTGGCCTTACAAAAGTGCTTTATTTTCCGTTTAAAACAGATCACAGGACGCTGAATCTCCACCGGTGCACAGAGAGAAGATTGTAGTGGCTATTCAGGCCAAAGCCCATATAGGAACTCCTCTAGTTGTACTTCAACTCATCAGTTATGTATGTTTCCCCTCAGGCAAGGATTCAAACCTTAATCTCTCTCATCCCTTTGTACCGTCTGCAATATCAAGATGTGAGTGACTTTCCCACATACAGGTGAACAAGTGATCATCTTTTACACATTACACATTTCACATGATGGAAGGACATTTCTTTTAAAATGTGTATTAAGTTCAAAACATGAGTATGAGTTCAGTGTGGCCTTTTTTTTAAAATATATATATATATATATATATATATATATATATATATATATATATATATATATATATATATATATATATATATATATATATATATAAAGTAAAAAAAAAAGTAAAGTGACATAAAAAACAAAGTGCAATCAACTTCCAAACCAAAATGCATTGAGGAGTGAAGTAGTTTAACATGGTCTGATGTGGTTCACTGACCCAATGCGTAAGTTAGCGAAATTTAATGTTTTTTTTTTTTTTTTGTAAAAAGACATGATTAAAATAATAAATCTGGATATTTCTTGGATCGATACAATAATTGATACCCCTTCCTAATTTAATTTGGCTGCTCTGTCAGATCCTGTAACTTTGCTCTAATTAGTCCATGAAAAACAAGCAGATTTGGACAGAAACGTCCTATTGATCTGTTGATGCCATTGATCGAGATAATACGATAACACAGTCTGTCAATCAGTCTGCACCATTTGAAGATGATCTACTGATCACTGATCATCATCCAGCAGGTCTGACCTCCTGAATAGCGCTGAATCACCACACTCTCATATGTGAACATTGTGCCATCACTGTGTAAATTACGCATCTGATCAGATGATTCTGGCCTGATGTTCCTTCCATCAACACGACAAGAGAGTTTGATGGTCAAAACATCACTGGAGCAGTGTGTCCATAGCGTGCACAGCATCCTTTCTCCACTACAGCCACACCAGACTCCACACACACCAGTGTGCAGCTTTTTCTCTCCCTCAAACATACTTTACTCTGTATTTTCTTATTCAGTGGCTGTTAAATATTGACTAAAGCCTTTTTTTCCATCTCCGCTGTGTTTTGTGTCAACATTTACTGCAGCGGATCTCTGCGTGTGTGTTTGCACCTGCTTATTAGTCCTACTATTTTCCTGTGCTAAAACAATCACCGCAAACAGTTCCGGGTTTGATGAATTGTATTGCGCCTACTGCATTAATTTATCTGCATTTCCCTCTCCCATTTTCGAGCAGTCCTGATTCCCTGGAGTTTGTACACCTTATTAGCGTGTGGATTGACGTTTGCACATGTTTTAATACCCCTAAACCTTTAGTGAATCCGCCCCTTAGTATTTGTATGTTATCTCGACCCTGTTTGCTGCTTTTTAATGCTGCTGGAACCTTAAAGGTCCAGTATTATGCTATTTTATCTCCATTTGTTCTAAGAACCCCAACAACATAGTATTTGTGGTTTATTTTCCCAATTATTTTTGAAGCTATTGAAGCGGCTATTGTGATTGTGAGTCAGACAAACACTGTTTCCGGATTGTGTGTGCGGCAGCAGCAGCGGAGTAAATCAGCTGTTTTAGCAGCTTCAAACACTCACAGGAGCTGCTGCATCACTTTCTTGTCTTCCTCTCCACTATTTATTACATGAATAGTCCATTCAAGGTGATAGTCCACTATTTTGTCCAACCGCTGCGTCGCATTGGATCACAAACACGTCAGATCAACTCAAAGAAGATACGAGGCAATATAACGGGTACTAAAAATTTAACTGCTCCGGGTGCTGGGGTTAAATGCAGAGAACACATTTCTTGTATGTAGCTTCACATATATGACAATAAAGTATAATATATATTCTGTATTAAACTGCAGTGTTTGTTTTAGCTGTGAAGTAGTTTGAGAGGGAGGAGCTCACATTCTTGTCCTCCTCTCTAGGATTTGGTAGGAGGAGCCAGGTGTGTCAGGACGAGGAGTTTCCACGACCTGATGTCAAGTAGCGGAAAAATTCAACTCGCTCGTTTGGAGGTGACTTTTTAGAAAATGTGGAATAACAAGGGGGGGAGGAAACTGAACTTTTTCAACTTTGGCCCTCTAAATGAGGCTAAAGGAATGTATATCACTGTAGCAGAACCATTAGAAAGTGATTTTTTCATACTGCCACTTTAATTTCCCTGAGGGACCTTTCCCAAGTGATCAATAAAGCGCTATCTATCTATCTATCTATCTATCTATCTATCTATCTATCTATCTATCTATCTATCTATCTACTGTATCTATCTATCTATCTATCTATCTATCTATCTATCTATCTATCTATCTATCTATCTATCTATCTATCTATCTATCTATCTATCTATCCATATATCTATCTTTCTTTCTATCTATCTATCTATCTATCTATCTATCTATCTATCTATCTATCTATCTATCTATCTATCTATCTATCTATCTATCTATCTATCTATCCATATATCTATCTTTTTTTCTATCTATCTATCTATCTATCTATCTATCTATCTATCTATCTATCTATCTATCTATCTATCTATCTATCTATCTATCTACTGTATCTATCTATCTATCTATCTATCTATCTATCTATCTATCTATCTATCTATCTATCTATCTATCTATCTATCTATCTATCCATCTTCTCTGCTTATCTATGTGTCACTTTATATTCCTGATGTGTATATTAAACTGAATCTGAATGTAGAATGAGAAGCTACAACAGTTAAACACGAGGTTTATGCAGAGGAGAGCTTACTAAAGCCTTAGGCCTGTGTTAATACACGAGCTGAAACCTTTGTTTGTTTGGATCTAGCTGCTTTCTTTCTTTCTTTCTTTCTTTCTTTCTTTCTTTCTTTCTTTCTTTCTTTCTTTCTTTCTTTCTATGAATTGACAGTGTAGCCTGTAGTTGGTGGACTATACTTGAATATTTATATATATATTTTTTTATTATTTTCTTTATTATTATTACGTCCTTTGTTTTGTTAGTGGTTCTTTTTTTTGTTTTTGCCTTGTCATAACTTCTATTTGGAGCCACTGTGGAAAAATAATTTACCCCTTGAATTATTCAAGTTTATTCTGATTTTGAATTATAGGAAACCAAACTAGAAGTGATTGCTGAGGTCTGCTTCGCCCAGAATAATTATTTTTTTTTTTATTGTTTTAAGCCATTTAAAGTGGTTTTAATTAAGTTTATATGTACAGATGGAATCCAGTCCCCTGCATCCCAAAAATTAAAGAAGTTAATTGTTTCCTATTCAAAACAAAAGGTAACCGTATTTTCAAATGAAAGGTTTTGTAACACGTGGATACACTTTATTTTGTTTGTACATTGTATTTATTTTTTTAGTTGGTGTATGGGGGCAAAATAGGCCAACGACATTTTTTCAGACAGATTTGATATTTATATTTCATTTTGTTAATTAGTGCAGGCCTATTTCTTTGATTAATTTGTCTCCATAACTCCTATTATAGACCTCATACACCGCCATTTTCATTCTTTAAGCAAAAATGAAATTTACATTTGATTACGAAATGATAAATTAGCACTGAGTCCCATTTGATCTGTAACATCTGAGCTTTTGTACAATAACTGAATCAAATATCCACGTTGCATTGCTCTACGTTACTAACTCTAAAACAAATCCAGCACATTATCAGTTGTTATGTGGAAAAACATGAAAAAGTTCAAAGGACAAGACAAGATTCATTGTTGATTCCAAAGAATATTCAGTCAGTTTTTCACATTCCAGCAATAACAAGAAAGAGAATGAGGAAAAAGACTAAAAAAAGAGACACACAAACCAAAATGCAAATGAATAGATGTAAAAAAATAAAAGAAAGACAGGGTTATTTAAATAAATATTAATAATAAATGACGAATATTTAAAGTTTGTATCAAGTGCTTTTGAAGTCTACGCAAAGGAGGTACTGTACATTTTGTTGGTTAAGAGGAATTAAACATTTATTATTTACTTGAACAATTTAAAGGAAATAGAAAAGATCACTAAGTTTGCTTCTTAAAACTTATTGCAACATTACTTTGTTATAGTGAA
The DNA here is from genome assembly GCF_900634775.1 of Gouania willdenowi. NCBI lineage: Eukaryota > Metazoa > Chordata > Actinopteri > Blenniiformes > Gobiesocidae > Gouania > Gouania willdenowi. Next base: position 35,389,651 of record NC_041044.1, read on the forward strand.
GTGGGATAGGGATTGTTTTAGTGTAAAAATTAGATTAGTAAAAACATCAGAATTCACAGATGTTGAATATATGACAAAGAAAAGTAACTCAAACATATATTCCAGTGCTTATTTCTGCATAGGCCAGAATTTGCCCACAGGACATTCAAAGCTTATAAATTATTACATGACGAGCAGCATCACGTCTCTCTTCACAATTTCGTACAACTCATTTCTGTAAGGTCCAGAAATCCCAGTGGCAGGGATTCCTCTGGACATGTACATATTGAATAAATCACTAGCCTGTCTCATTACTCGAGAAGTGGCCGATGCATGAATCATGTTGCCTCCTCTCCCACGTGTAAGAAACATTCGATTCGCTGATTTGAATAAGAAACCAATGCACAGATCGTAGGCGGAGTTTGAGATTCTTGCCAGTAGTGGTAAAAGAAAAAAATAAATTAAATATATAGACCAGGGGTCACCAATCTTTCTGAATCTGTGAGCAACTGTATAGTTAGAAAAGCACTTCTTAAATACTAAATGTTTACACTTTCACTCAAATTAGAGGATAATATAACATATATATATATATAATAATATAATAATAATAATCGCAGTAAGCTAAGAAATGTCCAAGTTTCAACATGCAACACTTTATTTCCCGTAATATATACAATTGTTTCATTTTCATTACATTTCATAGAAAATGATCATATTCCAATTTTACTGGCTACTAACAAACTACTTTTAACTAATCGTATAACATATAACATTTGTAAAATGTAACAATTATGTCATAATTTATGAAAATCCACCTCACGTTTTTTAAATATATACAGTGTATCATATTATATATGATACTGTTTTACCCTACTGTTTTACCCTACTGATGATGTGTTGTTGCAATAGCATCATATTATATACGATACAGTATACACCACTAAACTTAATCAGGTGCAGCAATATTTATCTCTAAATACTATCTACATCTCACATATGTATGTATCTTTGTGAGTTTGAATCCTGGAAAGTAAATCAGATTTTAGATGGAGCTCATGGGTGAAGAGCTCCTGAGGGCCCCTCACATGGTCCATGCGGGCACTGGGTTGGTGACCCCCGATATAGACCGTCTTGAGATTTGTACCAACCACAATGTGTGTAACATATACAATAATGCAAAAATGATGAGGAACAGAGTGGATAATGTTGACTACAAAAATGTGCGTTGACGCATCGTAACGTTCGCCATCGTGAATACGGGTCAGAATGCATGTTCTCACTCATTCACACTCTTAAATGCTTCTCAGATACAGCAGCATATCACAAGTATCATATACCTTTTGAATGCTTAGAATCTTCTGTTTTTAATCATATAAACTGTTCACTGCAAACACAGTCAATTATTTAACTGTCAAACAGTGCATATAAAGCAATGCCATGACCTCCTGAAACCATATATTCCATCAAAAGTGGTTTCGATATCTTATTTATTTATTTATTTCTCTTTATCTCTCTCTGGTCAAACGAAGACCAGAGAGACATTCAAAAATCCAATGAATTCCGATGACATTTTCACTGAAATCCACCGTTCTGTGATAAAAATAAAAAGTAAACAAAAATGCTCCTTGACTCAGTTTCGTTAGCATTGCAGTTGCAGGTTTTAGCCCAGCTCGATTACATGATTTTCTTTTGGAGCAAAACAAAAGGGGGCTTTAATGAGGGTTTTATGTGTATAATGAGTGTGGTTTGGTTTTGACAGTGATGATTATTTTTTTCCTAGTACTTAGTAGGACTATTTTTTATTACAGTAAATCATAGTGTATGCCTCATAGATGGAACGTCATTTACTCCAAAAAGAAAGTAAAAAGGTTGAAATGAAATTTGATTTAATTTCCAACGTAAATACTTTGCAGAAATGTTTACGCATTGCATTGTGGGATGTGGATTTGCTGAGACAATGCATAGAAATGTTTTTACTTCATTCTAATAATACGAGGAATACCAGGAACATGTAGCACAATCAAAAAACACACAAAAATGCTATGAAGAAAAGAACTGCGTAGTTTGCTCCCAATTTCAGTTTTTAATATACACCAAAAAACGTGACGTTTCGGGCTGACCGCCCTTCATCAGACATGGTTTGCAGCTTTCCGGCACACCTGTTTTCATAGTGTACATGATTAAACAGGGTGGTCACATGATACATGTCAGCGTAGGCGGATGGACATTTGTCTCGCATATATTTACAGTCGCCATGTGTTTGTGCCTTTATTCTGTTGCTTCTCCTTGTTGGTCTTTTTACTCTTGCTTTGCCTTGTAAACTTTGTGCCTAACACCACAATGAAGACTTCTGCTGAAACGCCCGCCGTTCCACTTTTACTATCTATGGTAAAGGAACGAGCTTGACTTCAGTCGTGCAGCCAATAGTAACGTCCAAAACAACCCGTGGAAATATCTCTGATTGGTTGAAATCCAGTGTCATGCACCTGTATTTCTAAAGTCTAAATACAGGGTAAAGAGAAGTAGAAGAGATCCACTGTCCACTTAGAACACGTTGGATTACAATATGATCAAAGATGATTATTGATTTTTGACCAAATGACGCCAAAAAACAAACACACTGCAGCTTTAAAGAGCGGAATTAAGTCCACAACAACAAAAGCGGTCAGCTTCCAACCTCCGTCATGTTCGAAGCTGACTGCAGATTGCCTTATTATCCTTTCAGTCATTTAGTCTTCATTAGAGATTGGTAATATTATTGGTCAACCACTAATATTGATTGATTTAAACCAAAAAAATGGATATTAGTTGACATCAATATCGGTTTTTCCACCGATTTTGAAAAATATATGTGATGTTATTTGAAATAACATATTGAAAAAGAATATGGCACTTTTTCACATGACTAAAGTGGAACTAGTTTTCTTTAATTTGAAAAATGATGTTTATTTGTGGAATAAATCCAGTGAGGTATTTTGTTAAAAGTAGCCTTAAACTTAAACCATGGAGAATTACAATATGTGACCTAAAATTAGGTTAGGGGGATCTATGTATATATCAGAATGTTGGTTGTTGATCTATGTATATATCAGAATGTTGGTTGTTGATCTATGTATATGTCAGAATGTTGGAAATCAAATATGCTTTTGTCCTAAAGAAACAACAAGCTCAAACTACGGGAGAGTATTAGAACCACAGAAGAAAAAAATAGGAAGCATAAAAAAATAAAAAAAAAAAAAACCTCATTCACTTCAGAAAAAAAGTCAAATATCAAAGTTAGCATTTTTAAGGGGGTGAAAAAAAAGAAGAAAGAAAATCAATGTCGAGATGTTATTAGGGCCACTGAAGAACAACATACGTCGGAGGTAAAAAAAAAAAAAAAAAAAACATTCATTCACTTCAAGGAAAATGTCGAAAATCGATGTCAACTTTTTTTCCATTATGCTGACTGTTTGTACAAAATGCCTGTTTGAGGAACTGGTTAAACTATACTTACCATTATCCTATCCATTTTTATACAGTCGGCATGCAGGTACAAGTCACCATTTTGCAGATTTTTAAATTGCGTTTGCAAAAATATAATTAACATGGCAGACTGAATCAGACTACAACACCATTCATTCCTGGAAAGGTAATCCAAACAAATGACACAAATTTAGAAAAAAGCACAGGACGAATAATAATGTAATCTCCCCATTGGGGAATTCAACCCCAGTCTCCTGCGTGACAGGGGTCACACTAATCTGCATCAAACTAACAAGGAAGCACGTAAGCATAGTCACAGTTTTTGCACTTTGAAGTAACAGTCATCCGTAATTATTCCAAAGTATAATTTAACCTCTTTCTCAAACTTTCTGCCAGGCATTTTGCCCAAACAGTCAGAATAATGAAAAAAAAAGTTTCTTGAAGTACATGATTTTTTTTTTTTTTTTTTTTTACCTTTAATGTTTTTTTTTCTTCAGTGACCCTAAAAAATGTTGACATTGATTTTCGACTTTTTTTTTACCTCCAAAAAAAAAATCTCGACTTTGATTTTTGACTTTTTTTCTGAAAAAAAAAAAAAAAATCTCAACTTTGATTTGTGCTGGTCGTTTTTTTCTTCTGTAGCCCAAATACTCTTCCGTATCAAACAAACAAAATATATTAGGGAATATTTAACATAATAATTGCAATACATCCGTATATCAGACTCCATGCATTGTTTAATGATGGCAGCACACCACTTAGGTTTACAGTTAATATTTACAAACTGATGCTGTCTAACAAACTAAAGGAAACAATTCCAAAGAACATTTTATTGTCTGGAATTAACAACCAAAAAAAGCAGAAACATTGTACTATGGGTTGGAAAAATATTACAGCGACACTTGCATATAGAAAACAATAAGACAGTAAGCGTATTGTGACCCCTACCTTTTGTGTGCATCCACACACTGTATTGCACGTGAACAATCTGGCTTCCTGGTTATTACACAGATCATAATCATAATTTATGTGTTTGTGTCAAAGCGGTTTGCACAGATCAGTGACATTAACATTCTTCCTTTGTGAATACAATACAATCTTTTCCCACACCAACACAGAGGTTATAATAGATCATCAACAAAAGGCAAACGTGCAAATGATCGAAATCATCTATTGTGAAGTAAAACAGCTGCTGAACAAAGAAGCTACAAATCACTGGACAATCACAAGTCACATTTCATCGGAGAACAAAAACACATGGATGTGCAAAAAATATACATCACACAAAAACACATTGGCAGAGGTAGTATAGTTTACAATATATACACAAAGGTTTGGTGTTCAGACTCAGCTGTATTTTTACCAATGAGTCTCCACAGCTGCCACAACTCCTGAAATGAAAAGTAACCTAATTGTATTTTTATGAGTTTTATATTGACTTCCTAAACTGCATCCTTCCTTCTTTGAATGCACCATTTTTACCAGGAGAATTATGAAACGCCCGGGTTTTCATTTATCAATACAAAACATCGAATCTAGTATCTTTTACTGTTTTCCTTTGATATCACTTTGATTTGAGTTCCATAAAAAATCTTCAATTATTTCCCCTTTGAGTGACTGGTCAACAAAATATGCAGGAATACCTTTTACATCTTAGGATAACATTATTCCCTGCAGGGAGAGAAAGACACTGTAGTCAAACATAATGTACAGTATACACACTTTAAATCTATAACCACCATCGCCATAGATCAGGGTCGGGGTCAATTATGATTGTAATCACATAATTGGTAATTAATTACAATTATGACAAAATCGTAATTGAAAAAATATGTTGTTGTTGTAACATTTTACAATGTAATTAAATGCAAAACTGGGAAACCATTTAATAGTTCTATGGTTTGCACATAGGCCTACTGTATATGTAGTAAACCATTATTAAAATACGTTTCATATCAAGTACTGTATACCCATTAGTTCATCTGAGGATCATTGTACCAAAAAAAGGCTCAGACACCCAACTAGAGATATTAATACCAATATTTCATGGATAAGGAGGCCTAACAAGGTAACCAAGAGATGAGAAACAAATTAGACGATAGATGATATTTTTTTGGTTTATTTTATAAACAGGACTGAATCATAACATAACGTAACCACTAGAGCAGACATGGGCTCGTCTGTGAACGGTCGCATTTACAGACCTTGGAGTCGCTGTTAGCTTACCAATAAACAAGAAGAGATTCATCACCTTTACAATACGTGCTGACTCGGCCACTGGGAGTGAGGCCCAAGGCCAAGGCAGGCTGACTTGATAATACTGTATCATGTTGTTCTGCAGTCAGTGCCTTCTCCTCGTCCTCCTCTCTCTGCTCTGTTTCAGTTGTCTTGAAGCTGATGATGGCAGTTCCTGATCTGTGGTTTACGGCTCAACTAGTCTGGGACACTCTGATGTTCTATCTCTCTATCCTGTTCTGTTGGTCCTTCTGTCCACTAACCCCAACCAGTTGACGCAGATGGCTGCCACCTCTGAACCTGGTTCTAACGAAGATTTCTTCCTGTTTAAAGGGAGTTGTTTCTTCCCACTGTCGCTAAATGCTTGTTCATGTGGATCTTGTTGGGTTTTCTCTTTCTTATTATGAATTGTTGTAAATTGTGCTATACAAATAAAGTTGAATTGAATTGAATAGCTGATTTAAGACATTGGTCAAACTGACCCGTTATCATAAAAGATGCTAACAGAATGCTAAGAGGAAGGTTACATTTTATGGGCTTATTTATAAAAGGCTCAGTAATTCTAATTAATTGTAGTTTAACTTTATTAATTGAGAACGTAATTGTAAGTGATTTCAGGGGTAAAATAATAATTTCAATTGTAATTGGAAAAAATTCTGGTCAACATAATCATAATTGAGTTGTAATTGAACATGGATAATTGGAGACGTAATTGTAATTTAAAAATGTAGTTGACCCCGACTCTGTCATAGACAGCCAAGCTTTGACAAATATCTATAATGTTTAAACAAACATTTACATTCTTAAACAATTCTCAAACAGAAATGTCCAAACCAGATAAAATGTCGGGATGGTAGAAAAGCTTGGGGGTACATTCAGGGTGGACATTGGTTCTGTCTTGTACTTAGAATGAGTGTTAATTGTAAATATGGCAACAATGAACATACAGTAACTAACCATATTCACCCATTCACATGGTAATAGTGACATGTAATGGAATAATCGACCATTTGCAGGCCAAGGACCTTTAAATCCCCAACCGAAAAAGACTAATGATGGCTTTAATACTGCTTCCCTTCCCTTCATTATGTATGTTTCTTGTCAGTTTTCCATCTTATTTACTTTTCATCATTGCCATTCCACAGTCTGCTCACTATTGTCCTTGTGTTGCTGAGGTCATGGTGCTGGTCAGGGCAGTAGCAGTGCCAGGTTTAACCACAGTTACCATCGTGGTTACTGTAGGGGTTGACGAGGAGTCTCCTGTGCAGGTTGTGGGTTTGATTTCAGGGCTATTGGGGGGGGTTTGGTTTGTGGGGGTAGAGCTGTCTAGGTCTGAGGGGGAGTTGGAGACGGGTGAGCGCGGGGCGTGAGGGGAGATCTGCAGACGGACAAGGACACAACACAAGAAGGAGGAGAAGTTAGGTTATGAAATACAGTATCTTCCTTGAAAGTCAGACAAAAACAATAACAATAAAGAGAGATGTTAAGAATACCAATAGAAAGAAGCACTTGGTATGCAAGATTTTTGTCTGAAATGTTTCAGATCTATAATGGTATTGGTAACACTTTACTTAAAGTTTATACATAAGGCTGACATGACGCTGTCATTATCTGTCATTAGCATGAATAAGGTGTCATGAAGGCTGTGATGAAGTGTCGTTTGCTAAATTATGACACCTTTGGAGCTACGGTTAGGATTAGGTAGAGTAGCGTTTCTCAAATGGGGGTATGTGTACACCTAGGGGTAAGCGATGGCACTACAGGGGGTATGTGAGAGAGACAGAGAGGGGAAAATTGACAAGTGAAAGCATTGAAAATATGGGGTTTTGTGTTTATTTTTAGGTAAAAATGATAATCACACTAAATATTACCAGCAACTCACAAAACAACAAAGACACAAAATGAGAGAAAAATACACAAGATCACCACAAAATACACAAAAATAACAGAGAAGCATACAAAACGACATAAGAAACACACACGCTGAGAGAAAATAGTTTAAATAATACCAACAACACAAAAATGACAACATTAACCGACAAAATAAGAGAAAAACATACTTAATTAAAAAAAAAACAGACAGAGAACAACAAAATACACAAAATTATGATAAAAATGATCATGATTACAACATGAACTGAAATAACAGTCAGTCTTGGTCTCACATCAGAATGGAGTGACAGTAAAATATAAAAACTATAGATATACATCTATTCAGGAGGCACTAAATACAGTTTCATTCCACTTATTTACAAAATGAGATTCTTTATAATGTGCGTTATCACTCATTCATTCCATCATTATGCTCTGTAGTTGTTTTTTCACAGAATTCTGGGTAAAATGTTGTAGTCGGACAAAGGGGTACTTGGATTCAGAAATATGAGAAAGGGGTACTTTAGCTAAAATGTTTGAGAACCACTGAGGAATGTTTTTTTCTAGATGAGAGGGTTTAGGGTTTAGGAGTTAGGGTAAAGAACAACACTTAATGACAGCCTTCCATCCTCTGGAAGTCAGTGTCCCATCTATTGACACGCCCACTCATGAATATGCATAAGTAGGCCGCAAATCAGCCTGTTTGTGTAGAGTTGCTCAGAAAGTAACTTTTCAGAGGCTAAAACACTGGAAAACAGGCGAGTTTGGGAAAATAAAACTCAAATACTATGTTTTTGGGGTTCTTTGAACAAATGGAGATGGGTGAAAATAGCATGATATGGGCCCTTTAACGGGACTCTAACAAACCTCACAGAAAGGTGGTGAAAAACACCAAATTATGGTTATTCATCTAAAAATTGGCCCAGCCTACCAGAATTATTAAAAGAGCAGATCAAGGCCAAAAAGCCCAAGATGACTCCTACAGATCTACAGGCCTTACTTACAAGTATCAGTCATTACGATTCTACAATAGGAAAGATAGTGAGAATTCATGATAGGTAGAGTCAGAGGGAATGGGCAGCAGGATAGCGACCACAACACTGTGCACCAGGGTTGGAGTCAATTACATTTTTCAGTTACAATTACATTTTCAATTCCCCATATTCAATTAGAATTCAAATGCGATTACAGTGACCAGCATTTTTTACAATTACATTCTCAATTACCAAAGTTAAATTACAATTAATCACATTTACTGAGCCTGAAATAACCTAATAAAAGTTAACCTAATCCGCTTGTGTTAGCTTTCTGTTAGCATCTCTCATGATATTGGACCCTAAATCAGCTGTAAAATACACTAAAAAACAAATGTATATCATGTCATTTCTTTCCTATCTATTGGTTACCTTGATAGGCTTTCTAATCAATTAAAATATAATTTTTAATATTTTTAGTGTGGGCGTTTGAGCCATTTTTGTGTCAGTATAGCAGTATTATTATTATCATTATCTATCCTACTTTATTTTCTTCTACTGTAATGTGTGTGTTTCTGATCCCTATTTTTAACAGTCTTTTACTTATTTATACACTTATTTATTGTTCATTATTTCTTTTGTCTTTGTTAACGTTTTTATTCATTTATTTGTGATTTTTTTTTTCTGTGGCTGTAACAAAAGCAATTTCCCCCTGGGATTAATAAAGAAATTCTGATTCTGATGTGTAGAAATGTAACAAAGTTCCCCAGTTTTGCATTAAAATATAATTGACAACTTTAATAGAAATTTTATGGCAATTACAATTACAAAATCAACTATCTAAACTCAATTACAATTTGTCTACGATTACAACAGCAACAAATTTTTCCAAATTACAATTATAATTACGCCATGATTTTAATTACTTATCAATTACGTGATTACAATTATAACTAACCCCAACCCTGGTGTGCACCACTGAATAACTGCCGATGGAACATCGTTGGGTTAATCAGTGGACGACTATTTTTTCACAAATCAAGCAATATACCTGGTTGTTTTGCGGACCACAGTACACCTGGTTGCATGAGGAGAGGATGATGCAGTCGTTTCCTGTCGTTTTCTCACTGCGTGCTGCGTTGACGTCGCAGTCGTCCACACAATTAGCGGAACACCTGCGACACTTCACACACAGCGCCTGCAGGGCCAAGAAATGTTGGTAACATTTACGTGAAGTTTCATACATAAAGGCTGACATTACACTGTCATTAATATAACATGACACCTGCCGTTAGCATGAATAAGGTGTCATGAAGGCTGTCATTAAGTGTTGCTCATTCCCCTAACCCTTCATTACCCTAACCCCTAACCCCGAACCCTATCTAACGTCACTAGACCCTTCTACCTAACCCATAAACAACATGGGTTGCCAACATGCGAACATAGCTCTAAAGGTGTCATAATTTAGCAAAAGATGTCATCAGTAAGCGAACGACACGCAAGGACTGCCTTCACGATACCTTATAATAACACATAATGACAGCGTAATGTCAGCCGTATGCATAAAACTTCAAATAAAGCGTTACCAAAATGTTTGCTGGAATGGATGCGGTGACTGTGAGATCGCACAAAAAACTTTTGTTTTCAAAGTCAATGTTTGTCTCCAGGTGACGTGTCTATCTCCATCTAATAACAGAAATTGAACAGAGTACAACAAGTTCCACACTGTATTTACTGTACATACTACTTATTATTTTTAATGCTTAAGATATAATTTATACTAAAATTTAACTACAGATGTGGAAAAAATGTGTCTTGCATTTGTAATATATTGCAATATTGTCCTACACAATTACACAAATCTATATTTTAATATTTCAATAGCAACAAAAAACTAAACAAAACCCTTCACTAAATTATTTTATGAGGATATTAAAGTTTAATTAATGTTAAGCGAAAACATTTTTGCATCTTTCTTACCTGTAGTACCTGAACATGGACTTATGTTAAACACCTTATGTCCTCTGCTCTATTGGTATAATAGCATTTATTGGATAAAACTTTATTTCCTGTTAAACTTTCAAACATAATGTGTAAATACTGTTCAAATAATACCTAACACTATCATTAAATACTTATTTAAACATGTCAACACAGAAATGTGGATTTCGTGCCAATTTAGAGTTGACAAATGTTAAAACACAGCAATTACAACTTTTTGCAACATAGCTAAGATTTAGCTATTCTAGCTATGTATTCTAGAAATAAAGTGACTTTGGGGGCAGTGGTGCCCTAATGGTTAAGGGCGTGGACCTATAACTGAAGGGTTGCTGGTTCAAATCCCCTGTGGGACCTGGAGCAAGTCCTTTAAACCCAACTCGTACTAGGACTGTCTTGTAAAAATAAATTCTTAACCTGAATGTGAATTTTGTGGTTAAAAAAAAGGGTTCAACTCAAAAAGAAACTTAGAAGTAACACACACATATTGTTCACACTTCTGTCTTTTAAGATTTACAGCAGCATCATGCAGTGGTTTTCTTGAATTCCCCCTGAGCAACTTTTCATGCTTTCGTTGCAACCCTGATTTCTAACATTAACCCTCTCCTGTACAATCAACAAAGTGCACCCAAAAAACTTTGAAAAAAAAAAGGCATTCAAAATTAAAAATGAAACCACGAAAATCTAGTGAAATGAAGTTGTGATTCCCAGATGAGATTTGTGAACAGTGGCCATCTTGGCTGTAACGTAGTAGTAAGAATATGTGGCGAACCAGACTCACCAAAGCACAGCCACACAAAGGAATATTTATTTATTTGAAAGTGTCTATTTGTTCATACAAACAACCACTCGTGCAATTGGTACGTTTACCGAATTGTTAGGGTTAGGGTTAAGTTTAGGTTTAGTATTAGGTTATAACCCTGTATCGCAAATATTTTTACGGTTAGGGTTAGCTTTACGGTTATGTTTAGTCTTAGTCACGTGACCTAAACTGGCCAATGACTGACCTATCACGTGACCTAAACTGGCAAATGAGGGACACTGCGTACTGATAGAATGTCGGTATATTGATAGTAGGTAGTTGAAGACTTTTTTTAAAACAAAGAAGAAGAATATGACAGAGTGTAGAAGGGAGCGATGGGCGTCAAACTGTACAAATTTGAGCCGAAGCAAACGGAATCCCCATTTAGTTGGTTCACTAATTGTGTCACAACACTAGTTAAAATCGCTACTCCTCTATGATTCGCGAACGGATCGAGCTGAAATTTGGTAGTTATAATATATGGATGTGAATGCAATGAAGCGCAGAGCCCAATTTTTGATTTGGGGCCCAGGGGGGCCAAAGCAAAAAAAAAGAAAGTTGATTTCTCATTTATTTGCAAATCAAATGGGACGGTTGGTGGTACCATCATTGGCACATACCAATATATAAGTGGGGCCCATAACCCCGTATGTGTCACAGGGGCCCCAGAGGGACCCCGGAGGCCCCAGTTTTCAAATGACTACTCCTCCATTAGTTCTTGTTAGATCAGAATGTAGTTTGGTATGAATACTCTATGAATGAAAATAATGAGAAGCACAGAGCTTTATTTTTTTAAAAATGGGGCCCGGGGGCCCACCCCCCATTTCCGGTTCTTTCCAAATTTATGGGAACATAGTCTTGTGATATATCGTTTCAAAGGTAATTTAACGTAGATTATGACTGTGCCTCGCACAATTCAATTATTGGCCTGAGGGGTCCAGGCCCACCCACCTTTTTCAGCAATTTCCATTAAAGTAGTTTTCTCATTTATTTGTGAGTCAAATATTGCAACAGTTGGTGGTACCGAATCATTGACACATACCAATATATGAATGGGGCCCATTACTCCGTATGTGCCAAGGGGGCGCCAGGGGGCCAAATTTTTCAAATGACTACTCTTCCGTTAATGCTCGTTGAACTGGGCTGTAATTTGACATAGGTATTCTATGAGCGGATGTCAAGAGCCTCTTGGAGACCTTTTTGAAATGGGGGGGATGGGGGCCCACCCCCTTTTCCGGTAATTTCTAAATTTATCGGAACATAATCGTGTGATATATCATTTCAAAGGCAAATCAAAGTTGATTGCCATTTTACGTTGCACAATTTCATTTGTTTTACTCTGTGGAACTAAGTAATTGCATTGAATTCTCAGGAACGTGAAATTCAGTGAGGAGACGTTCCGCGGGCGCGGCCGTATTTCATCAGAACTTGTTATAGTTGATCAGACACTGATCCACTCCACAACTCAACAATTCTAACCCTAGAGATTACATACTACAAGCTTTCACTCAATGATTTTGAAATGTATTTTATGTTGAGAATTTAAAAAGTTGATATAGTTGTCTTACTTTTTTCAGGTTCTGTTTGAAGTTGTCAGACAGGAAGCCATAGAGCAGCGGGTTGGCACAGGAATTGGCATATGAAAGAATAACAGCAAAAAAGTAGATGCCCGCAGTGACGCTGGACTCTGGAATGATGACCACCAGATTGACTATGTTGATGATGAAGAACGGCAGCCAGCAGATGACAAAGACCACCACAAATACAACCACCATCCGCGTAACCTTGCGCTCCGATCGTCTGCGTTTGGTAACGCCGGCTCGTGATCCCGAGGACTTCACCTACACACCAAAATAAAACATACTCACAATTTAAGTCAGAGATGGGCAACTTCTATCACAGCGTGGGCCACAAAAAAGTGAAGAATGACCAATCTGAGCATTACTACAAGCTTGAAAACACACATTTTGTGTGTTTTACAATTCATTTTGTAGATTTTCTGGTCAATATGGCAAATTTTTGTGGTGTTTTTGTTTGTTTTTCAAGTCATTATGTATGTTTTTGTTATATTTTTTTCTGTTCTTTTTGTCATTTTGTGTGTTTTTCAAGTCTTTTTGTATATTTTGTTGTTTTGGTAGTCATTTTGTGTGTTTTTTTAAAAAAAAATTTGTATTGTTTTTTTTAAATCTTTTTGTGTTTTTGTTGCTACTTTGTGTACTTTTCTTGTCTTTTTGCGCATTTTTCTGTTGTTTTTTGTTTCTGGAGTTTTGTGCCTTGTGTTGTTTTCTGACTTCATGAATTACAATTTTGTTTTGGGGGCCGCACAAAATTAGACCGAGGGCTGCATGTGGCCCAGGGGGCGCGAGTTGCCTATGACTAATGTAAGTTTATGAAGTAATAGATGTAGGCCTATAACAGATAAACGTTATGAGAGGAGAAGTTATAGGAGAACAAAGTACACCAGGCAGGTGGGTGGTGTGATTACAAAGTTATATTTGGAAAAGTTACACCACCTTAGCTTCAGATGCATCTCTGAGCTCTCAAGATCAGCTTTTTATACAAACTGTGTCATCACATGAGTCTATTGTATGTAGGCCGTCTGATTGACAGCAGCGTCTGCTCAAGAAAAATCATATATTATTACATTTGGTGAAATACAGTATGTTGCCTTTTATGTTCTAGTGTACCAATTACAATTTTAATACAGTGTGTTGTGGTGGTTTTAATGAACGAGAAAGGAAGGAAATACACACACACACACACACACACACATAGAGGCACACACCCACCTTGATAACAATCAGTAGGTAGCAGAGGCAGATGATAAGCAGAGGTCCAAAGAAGCCCAGTGTGGCTGTATAGAGAATAAACGCTGTTGACCACACGTCTTTCGGCTCTGGCCAGATCATGTTACAGGAATTAAATTTGTCCTAAGGAAAAAAAATACAAAAGACACAACAGAAGATCCGATAAAATAAATCCCTAAAATATCTCTCTGTTGTACCGTCAAATGTAGTATTCTGATTAATTCACAGTTAAACTTAAAGATTGTAGAATATCCCCTTTAAGGCCATTTCTACCATTACACAACAACAACAACTTCAAACCCAGGGAATCCATTTGACAGATTGTGCATGTCAGTTTTTTGTAGTTTGATGGCACACTGCAATCATCCTGTCATCTGTTCCTTTATCTACTGCTGCAGCTATTATCACAAATATAATGTGTCACTCAAGGTTTCCAGTAATCCAGGCCATCTGGTATCTTATTAGTAGTGTTGTGTTCAAGACCACACTAGAGACCAAGACTTGCCCGAGACCAGAATGCACCGAGACCAAGACAAGACCAAGACTTTTGGGAACCGAGACCAAGTCAAGATCAAGACTTTCGGGAACCGAGACCAAGTCAAGATCAAGACTTTCGGGAACCGAGACCAAGTCAAGACCAAGACCGACACAAGCCGAGACCGAGACCGAGACCATGAACATTTTTTATTTATTTAAAAAAATATATAAATAAATAAAATTATGACAAGGTTTGACAGTTAAACAACATTCTCTCTATAGTTTTAGTTTCTTTTAAATACATTTGATGGACAAAAAAGGTGCCTGCAAAAAATAAACTAAAATATTAAAACTACTACTGCTACTGATAAATTCACAATTATTCTACATATTTGAAAGTAAGATTTTTATGTCAGCTGAATGTACAGCAAGTGTTTAAAAGTATTTCTGCCAAGAAAGAACATGGCTGGTCACCTACACACTGCAGAGTGTTTCCTCTTTGCTCTGCTTTTACAAATGTATTCTTTGTGGTTCGTGAAACCAAATTTCAAAACCAAAACCAATAAGTTAGCGGACATGTTTAGCTCCCGCCTCTCTCTCCTGCTTGTGTGTGTCACACACGTCACTCAATCACATTAAGGAAGGTTGTGGTCATTATACGGGGTGGATTAAAGAATGAATAAAGGATTGTTTTAGCCCGTTCTTCTCCTTGTTATTATCACATTATAAAAAAGTTTAAAAATAGCAGGAATTAGTGCTGGTCTCGAACCGTCTTGACGGAAAATCCCGAGTCTGGGCAGCCCGAGTCCGATACAAGACCGAATCAAAATACTTCCGAGTCCGAGACCTTTAAAATTTGAAGACCGGTCTCGACTACTACAACACTACTTATTAGCATAGCTTCGTAACACGTTACTCTATCATTACCACTTTTTTCAGTAACGAGTAATCTCATGCGTTACTATTTCTACAGTTACTTATCCAAGTCACTGTGAATTACTATTTATGTCATTTGACAAAATATGTCAGATAAAAAAAAGACTGTCTTTATTTTATTCTATATAAAAACAGGTATTTTCCACTTCACTACCCTGAAAAAGAGCAAGCAGAAAATGTATGTATATGTATATTTTTTTTCAGGTCGTTTGTCAGGAGATCCTGTAGAGGACTCGTCTTCTGATTAAGAGGTTGCGCGATCGAAAAGTTTTGCTCGACCTATAGAGCAAAACAGTTTTGTTTTGGGGAAACAGAAATATGTGGCTACAGCCACGTATGGAATCCCATTCCTGCCAAGTAGAAAAAAAAGTAGGAAAAGTAAAATAATGATTAAAAAACATATACTGTATGTCTAAGTCCTAATTATGAGATAGTTATGGAAGCCCATTTCTGCCATTAGAAAAATAAAAATCACTATGGCAAGTCATAATTATGAGTTAGTAAGTCATATTTATGGGAAAGAAATTGATAATTATGAGATAGAAAGACACAATTATGCAGAAATTATTTTTAATGTATATTCACAAGGAAACGTACAAAAACGTGATGGAACCATGTTGCAATAAAGACTTATTTATGTACTTTTACTATTTTCTATACTATGTACCATGTGTTGAATTCTAAGAACTGAATAAACAGCCAAGATATGTATTTTGAATAAATTATAATTCAAACTGTAATTAAAATGGTCACAATTAGTGTTGGAAGACTGCTGCAAATGCTCAGTTTGTATCTCATAATTATGACTTTCTATCTCATAATCGTAACTTTACTAACTCATAATTATGACTTTCTGTCTCATAATTATGACTTTTTATCTCATAATTTTAACTTTACTTACTCATAATTATGACTTTCTATCTCATAATTATGACTTTACAAACCCATAATTATGACCTTATTAACTTAGTTATGACTTTACTAACTCATAAATATGACCTTATTAACTTAGTTATGACTTTACTAACTCATAATTATGACTTTATTAACTTAGTTATGACTTTACTAACCCATAATTATGACTTTATTAACTTATTTATGACTTTAATAACCCATAATTATGACTTTATTAACTTAGTTATGACTTTACTAACTCATAATTATGACTTTATTAACTTAGTTATGACTTTACTAACTCATAATTATGACTTGCCGTGGTGATTTTATTTTTTCAGTGGCGGAAACGAGCTTTCATAGATAGTGTCTCATAATTAAGACTCATGATTTATCATTAATATTCTTGTTATTTTACTTGAGTTTCTTAGTTTTGTACTGGGGGGAATGGGTTCCCATATGTTTGTTTGACTGGTTGATTGATGAAGTGTCACGTGTACTACCTGCACATCAGAAAAGATGACCACCGGCAGGACCACCACGAAGGACACGCCCCACACCGCCACGCTCACCACCTTGGCCACCCGCGGGTGCCTCCACTTGGTGCTGCGTATCGGGTGAACCACGGCCAGGTAGCGGTCGATGGACATGACGGTGAGGCAGAAGATGGACGTAAACTGGTTCATGGAGTCCGCGGTCATCACCACGCGGCACAGGAACGAGCCGAACGGCCAGTAGGAGAGCACGTTCTGCGTGGTGAGGAAGGGCAGGCCGATGATGTACATCTCATCGGCCACGGCCAAGTTCAAGATGTAGATGTTGGTGACCGACTTCGTCTTTGCGTAACGCAGCACCACATAGATAGCCAGCGTGTTCCCGGACAAACCCACGATGAAGACCACGATGTAGATGACGGCGGTCATGGTGGTGCTGCTGGCCTCGAAGGGCGCGCTCTGCGCGGACTCGTTGGAGGAGATGTTGAGGAGGTGAGGGGGGAGCAGGAACGAGGAGAACGGGTAGCCTGAGGAGGACAAATTGAAGTCTGAAGCCACTTGTTGCCAGGTTTGATCCAGAAGCTCCATTGTGGTTTTCAATAGTGGATGAAAGTGGGCTTTAACGTGTCCATTGATGGAGACGGGCTTATGCGTGTGCGTAAAGTCCCAGCGTTGATCCAACTAAACCAAAAGCGCTTGTATGTTTTTATTCTGTTATCCAAGCACTGCACACTCAACATAAAATAAAAAAGTCATCTGATTGTAGTCAGCACGATTAATCGCATATCTGGTGGCGCGTATCGGATTTTGGCACCACGTACCCTCTTTACGCACGCAGTACCATCAGATGTGACACAAAACACACGATAAATCATTTACATTACCGATTACAGGTTGAGCCATGCTCATGCAATGATATCTGATTTAGTATTCACATAATTAATATTTGATTTCTAACAAAAAGATCAAATGATCAGGCTTACTGTGGCCAGACGTGGCGAAGAATGAAAGAAAAATACCACGCGTTCCAAGAAAGAAATCACATCTGTTTTCACAGACATGGTCCGAAAGTCATTGATAAGTTCCTGATACTCGTTAAAAACCCGCAACGGATCCTTCGCTGTCCTTGGTTCTGAGCAGCTGCACAGTGCTGCACTATTTCTATAGTGTGTGTGTGTGTGTGTGTGTGTGTGTGTGTGTGTGTGTGTGTGTGTGTGTGTGTGTGTGTGTGTGTGTGTGTGTGTGGAGAGAGATTTGCACATTTTTTCATCCAAATATGTTTCATCAGCGATCATAAATTCCTTAGAATATCATGAAATAATATGAAATCTTTCACATTTACACTAAATATATACATATGTAGGTAGATTTGTGTCTTTATTTATTATTAAAAAAAAAAAAAAAACCAATTTCAATGAAAAAAAATATTTTAAATAAAAAAGAAAAATCAGTGTTAAAATGCAAAACCTTTTTTTTTCTTGCATTGAAAAGGTTGGTTTTTTATTGAAGTCATAATTTTTGTATTTGGACCATATTATAGGTAATACGTTTGTGTCTTTATTGTTCAATCAAAATAAATGCATTTATTTGGTTTATTTTTTATTTTTGCATTTGAACACCTTTCTTCTTTGATTGAAAATATTTTTTTTGATTGAAGTGTTGTGTTTTTTTTATTGAAAAGAAACAAAAGAAATCAAATGAAGAATGACGTAAAAACACTTCATTGTGTTCCTTTACGGGACTCCACATCCCACAATTACAGTTACATTTTGCCTTTTTTAGTTTACACGTGTTAACTGTTTGGGATAAGAGCAACTTTATCTTTGAATATATATATTATTTTTTACATTATATTCCATAAGTACAATTACATGAGATTGCCTGTTCTTATTTATTAGTGGCTTTACTGTCCTTATGTTGACAGTGTTACTAATTAAAGTTTTTTGTTTTAATTTAATAGTGTTTTGTTTCTTTGTCTTAAATTATAATTTGGGTTTTTAAGAATTTGTGTTCACGTATATGCCCTTTTCATATCAATGTTCTTATTTCACGTATCAGCCGGTTTATCGGCTATCGAACAATATATCGTATGTTAAGATTTCATTTATTCAGACAAGTTTTTTCAGGAAATTCCTGACATGTTTCGACCGCCAACTGTCAGTCTTCCTCAGAGGCTACTACTGCCTCTGAGAACTATAGGGTGACAGGGGGTGTGGCCAACTTGAAAGTTCTGTCAGGCTGGCCACGCCCCCTGTCACCAGAAAGAACTCATAAGGAGACAAGAAAACGATGAGTAGATGCTAGGGATTGTCCCGATACAACTTTTTCACTTCCGATACAATACCGATATTGCAGCCTTGAGTACTGTCCGATACCGACATCGATACGATACATAATCAGCATGAATCATACATACTTTTATTACTTATTTTGCAGTGTGGAATGTTAGAAAAGGCTTGATCAAGTGATGTTACTGAAACAGAGAACAATAATCAGTAACAGTAGATGTGAGAAAAACTCGCCCATTTATTATTAACCAATTGGTTACATACATTTTAACCTTCAACATAATATCTACAGTATTCTACAATTGAATTAATATAATATAATATATGTTGGAGATTTTAGATGCAGTCCGATAAAATCAGATATTGGTTTTCTGGCTGATATCGGACCGATATACGATATTAATATTGTTTCGGGGCACACCCTATACATATCAAAATATGTCAGGAGATGAAATTCAAATTCAAAGTAAATTTCCTGAAAAAAGTTGTCTGAATAAATGAAACCTTAACATATTATTTAAAAAAAGACAAATCAACTTGCTGGAATTAGAAAAATCTACCGGTTGTTGGTGGATAAATCAGATGTCGGCATTTTATAACCCCTAATATTAGTATCAGCTCTAAAAAAAAATCCTAGATGGGACTGTCTTGTGTGTGTCCTGCTACTCTCTCTGATACGATCACTTATTAGAATAATAGGTGTTTTTTTCACCATTGGTCGTGTGATGTAACGGATTCATTTGCAGCCTATATATAAATTCTTCATCATGTTAGTATGTGGCATTGAATATTATGCAAATGAAAGTTGCGCTGCGGGGCTTGTTGTTTTTTAAAGCACAAGGTTCCCCATGGCGTACAAAAACTGGTAAAACACTAATGAAGTAGATGAACAGACGTCTGTTTATCGGGAGATGTGCAATTGTTGAAAAATGCCTTAGGTTCCATTATATTTAAAATGATGACTATATCAGATTCCAGTATTTTGCTGCTAACATGATGGCTCTACTGAATGAGAATCAGAGTAAACCATGGCACCCAACTGGTGCTGTCATTGTCTGATCTTTATGTCACTCACCTCTTGTTATGAGGCATGATTTAATTTACTGTGTGGAAGATGTCACTTGCATGATGACATTCGAGTAGAATACAGAGCGTTTGTTAGCCTTGAAAATGAGTACGCCGTTAACATCTGCCTCCATTAATAGCAGGGATCAGGATCTCACTTTTTTCCGTGCTGCAACCATGGCAATTTTTTAATTTTGATCGACTAATCTCAACGCACATTGCTGAAATACCGAGACATTGAAAAAGCTTTTTACATTTATTTAGTCAATGCATAACCACGTTGAAGGACATCAGAGGAGCTGGCCACCATTGGGACGGTATTATTTTATTAGCTCAGCTTTGTCTTAAGCCCTGATAACTTGCTTTTGGCGTCGTCTCATTTGCTCTTTTCATCCTGAATCGTGACATTTGCAAACAAGTGCCAACAAAAAAAAAAAAAAAGCCATTTTTATTCAATATTTCTTCTTATCACCAACTGGTCATGAATCTTATACCTTTGTCACTCTGCGTTTATTAAACAGGGTGGGGGGCATACAGGAAATGAGGTTGCTACGGTCTTTGTCCACGCACAGAAAACACACTTGGCTGCCAAGAAACGAGTGAAACAACGTGATCGAGCTGAATAATCTCGGTTTAGCACACTCAGGAAAAAAAAAGTCAATGAGAAAGATTGGTGAGAAAAAGATGACTGATTCGTACACAACTGCTTGGTTTTACCTTTAGAGACCAGTGCAAACCTTTGGAACTGTAAAACAGATGTTTTAATGTACTCTTTTCAAACTAATGCGTCATCAGCCAGTCCAGCTTAAGTTACTGATCACATTTGGGTGTGTTGGAGCACATAGACACTGAAAACAATGTGGACTGTTGATGAAATGATTAACATTGGAAAGAAAGAAAGAAACCTCTGAATGCCGTCAAACCCTCCAAATTTAGATTTCATATAAAACAAAGAATTAATCAGAGGATTTGAGACATTACTAACACTAATTTATTGTATTTTCATTTTTTATTTATGCACGTTGGGTTGCCGATTGACTACTGGCCAGGGACTACAGCTGGATATTTGCCGCAAAGGCAAAAGCGTCTCCTTTTGTTCTAAAAGGTGATTGTCCACAAAATAATAAACTAATTAACTAAACTAAACTAATGACAGCGTAGGGCTGGGCGATTTTGCCTAAAGAAAATATCCAATTTTTTAAAGAAAAATTTGAGCTTCGATTTGATTTTTGATTTATTTATTTTTTTTAAATGCATTTAAAAATGACTGCAGACATCAGATTTATTGTCAAACGTGGAACTTTTTTGCTTTCATTGTCCTCAAGCGTTAAAATGCATAGAACAATCCCAAAATAAAAGGTAAATGAGGCTCTGTCGTTCACAGTAGCTTAAATTTTCTGATTAAGAAATCAGATAACTACATATTATATAACATATAACATTACAATTAAAAAAAATAATAAACTCTTCCCTTAGCATCTCAGCATAGTGCGAGTAAAAAACTGAGCATAGCTGTGGCACACACATAGCCTACTCAAAGGATAAACAAATGTAAATAAAGAGGGGGCTGGCTCACATCGGAACGCAAAAAAGTCAGAAAAAACTGTAGTGCGAAAATGTATTTAAAAATAACAAAAAATACACCTTTTTTTTGCAAAATAAAAATTGTTTTTATCTACAACTTCGATTAATCGATTAAATAATTTTTTTTGCTCAGCACTATGACAGCGTATTGTCAGTCTTCGGTATAAAATTTCAAGTGAAGTGTTACCTGACATTTTGAATGGTTTAATTTGCTCAATGTAAGTACTTGGAATGGTTTAACAGTCCCTACATTTGTATGTGAATTTATAGTGTGAGTATGTGAAACAGTTTCAAAGATTAAAATGTAATTTAGGTGTAACCCAGCTGTATTTACAGTAATATTGTGTTAATTTAAATTTAATACCACCTTTGTCACTATTCTCATGCCCCGCTACCCTGAAAAGCAGCAAGTGGATTGGAAAATGAATGGATGGTTTGATTTATATGTGTAACAGCTTTGAAATGCATTGTCCTTCTAAACCCTCCAGTTGTTCACTAAGTTGCCTCTAGGAGGAGCGTAGGCTCAGAGTGAGCATACAGTATGTGCTGCTTGTCTCTTCTTGGCCTCACATAGTCTGCTCCATAAATACTCATCTGCTGGTTTTAGGACTGTTGGGCCGAGATGGACCAGTTGCTTTTCCCTGGTGTCCATTGAGTAGAGCTGCTGTTCAAACGTCCACTCCTGGACTGTTTAGGTATTACCGGCATTATTATGATTTTCTTGCCAGCAGTTTTAAAAAAAGATTCTTGCAAAAACAATCAAATGACATCCTTTTTCATTGATCTTGTTGCAATACAGACCATTTTCTTTTCATGGACTGAGTGAAGAGACCCAATGAAAGCACACGTTTGTTTGTCTTGTTGAAACAGGTATCTGGGTTTTTTTCTTTTTTATCTCCACCAAGGAGGTGGTATTTTCTCTTATGCTTATTTGTTTGTTTGTATGTTTGTCTGTTAGCAGGAATACGTCATATACGTCAAAAATACGTCAAAATTTTTAACCAAAGATAGACCTTAAACCATGGACGATTCCATTGGATTTTGGAGGGGATCTGAATCAATATCCAGTACCGGTACTGATTCTGGATCAGTTTCAAAAAGGAAAAATCCCTTTCTCTCCTCAATTGGGACAATTCATGTCTCAGGTTGTAATAGACCGATCTTTATAAAATTTGACTCAGTTATGTTGGGTTGCTTCCTCAATTAAGCCACCGAGTTTTATCCAGATCAGATATGGAGAAAGGATTGTGGCCCTGCATTCGTACTACCGTATACCTACTGTATCATAATACAAGGGATTTTTTACAAGCCTTTAAAACAGGGATGAGCAACTCTATCACAGCGGGGGCCACAAAAATCTGATTGTATTTGATCCGAGGGCCATATTATCAACATTCATGTCAGCATTTCGAATAATGACCAATCAGAGCATTAACACGAGGGAGGGAAGGGTTTTGTCTTTTTTCGTCACTGTCTTTGTCTGTGGTTTTGATGTTTTCTCAGTTTTTAGTCATTTTGTGTGTTTTTGTTATTTTTTTTTCTGTTCTTGTTTTACCTTTGTGTATTTTTCTGTCATTTTCAGCATTTTTGTCGTTGATTTGTGCCTTTTTGGGGGTCACTTTCTGTATTTTTGCTGTTGTTTTATGTATTTTCCTGTCATTTTGTTTCCAATTTGTGTGTCTTTGGAGCTATTTTGTATGTGTGTGTTTTTGCAGTCATTTTGTTTTTTTAAGTGGCTGTTGTGTCTGTCTTTGTTGTCATTTTTAATGAGTTTTATGAGTCATTTAGTATATTATGGGAATTTTTTGTGTACTTTGATCATTTTGCTGCCAATTTCTATTTATTTGAGTTATTTTGTGTATTATGTTGGCCTTCATATTCCTTCCAACTTCTTGACTTACAAATGCTTTAAAATGTGAACGATGGTTCCATGATCCAGATAAATGCCAATATCTGGCAAAGAGGAGATTTACTTCTGTGGCTAAATCCTTCTATTCTAAAACCTTATAGAGCCTCAACAGAACCGGATTTGATCACCCTGATGTTTGTCACTAAACAGGCTACAGTCACAACCTTACATTTAAATTAAACATCCTAAGTTGAGTCACTCAAGCAAGACAAGTGATGAAAAACAAGATTACCAAGAAAACATCTATTCTTTTTATGTCAATAAGTTCACCAGATATTGAGTGTTTTGTGACGTGTGCAGCACTGTTCTGAATGATTTCTACCAGGGATTCCAAACAGCAGGGCATTACAGTAGTTAAGTCTGGAGGAGACGGATGAGTTCTTTCTGCTTCAGGAAGTGTGAGGAAGGGGCGGAGCTTAGAGATGTTCCTGGGGTGTAGAAAGCAGGTTTTAAACAGGTATTCGCTAGTTGTTGAAAGTGAAGTAAAGGTCCAGTCTCACACCTAGCATGGTCACAAATGGTATTCTTATATCCTACATACTACACATTAGGGATGACGACAGGTACGTTGTGTTCTTCTTAGATGAGGCGTAGGACTGTAGGACTGGGCTTGGGAATCTCTAGTGTCTTATGGGAACCTTTGCCATTGCATATAGCCAGAAACACCTCTGGATTCTGGTCTTTGGGAAGAATCGATACGTTTCCACAGCAGGTTTAAATGTGTCTGACGTATTTAAAGGGATCCTCCACTGTTTTTACAAATTTGACCTAAAACCATTGAAATGTCCTTATTAGATGATCCATACCTAACAAAACACATTATTTTGCATCATATTCATTTTATTAATTTTATTAACATGAATCATCCCTTTCAGCCCATTGAGTTCTATAGCAATGAAGCATTCAGGATCATTTAGCAGCTTTTTCAGTCAAAACAATAACTTGTGCTGCTTTGGATTGCTCTAAAAATCAGTAAAAGTTAAAAAAGTTGACGTAAACCTCTTTTGTTTACAGAACAAGGGGGCGACAGTTCCAACTCTGCTGTTTTGTAGACGGGGTGCATGTAAATACAGGCAACCAGTTCTTTGTCGCAGACAGATTGAACTTGGGTCGGCATTAATGAGCAGCAGTCCATCCTGGTTGCCTGTATTTACATGAGGAAAGGTCTGGTCCTCCCGAGGCTGCGGACGTTTGGTGTTTTCCTGCACCAGGGGTAACCTCACAGGACCAGACCTTTCTGCTGACACCTCGTTTGACTCGATCCAAGCATTTTTTGGTTATATAATAACCATTGAAATTGCCATCTTGAAAAATGGCCGCCATATTGAATTTTTGAGTGTCCAACGTTTTTTTTCCAAAAGAGTGGCCCTTAGAGAGTATCTGTGCAAAATGTTATGCTTTTATACCAAAGTGAACAATTTTTTTTACTAATCTGCTGCACTATTGGTAATTCATCGATTGTCATGAAATTTGACTCACTTATGTCGCGTTGGTATCTTCTTTATTGATATTAATAGGGATAGATATTCTAAACCTTTAAAGTTTGAATGATCATGCACTATGATCAGGATCTCTGATCCAGATAAACTGATTTCTGTAAAAGAGAACGTTGGCCGCTTGGCGGAGGTTTGTGCTTTCTGTGTTCTTGTTATTATTAACTTTTAGTCTTCAAAGATATTTACGTAAGATCCTTTTTTTTCTTTTTTTTTTATCTGAGCTTCAGCATTCGCATGTCATATTCTCCCCACATTTTCCTATTTCCTATCCAATATAGAGTGTATGGTGAATAGCATTTCCACCCGATGTTTTAGCACTCAGTTTTGTTTCATCCAGTTCCTTAGATCAGTGATTCTCAACTGGTGAGTCGGGACCCAAAAGTGGGTCGCGGACCTCTACTGAGTGGGTCGCGAACAGCGGGTCAAAAATAAATAAATACTTAAAGTCTCTCATGTTGGACTTGTCTTTTATTTTGAAAGAAACTTTAATTTTGACAGGCATGCTGTGAAGTGCATGTTGCACAGGAAAATATATAGATTTAGGTTTTAAAAAAAAGAGAATGAATGTTTTCAACAGCTATTTTTCAAAAAACGTGGGTCGCGATTTAATGGCCGTGGAAAAATGTGGGTCCCAGGGTTAGACCAGTTGAGAACCCCTGCCTCAGATCTTATGATGGTTTGCCTAAAAAGACCAGGGATGTTGCACATGCCAGAAAACGAGTAATCGGACTTTGAAACGCCGGTCAGCGCAACATTTGGAGGCCACTATTGGTTGCCTTTAACCACCAGTGGAAATTACGTGAATGGAGCACCTCCTTCAGTAATCACAGTCTGTCAAACTAAGGATGTAATGTGATTTGCAGAAACACACACACACATTTGCAGCGTTGAATCACTTAATGTAATCTTTGAATAAAGGGGTTAAAAACAGGAGTTTGAATGAACCGTGAGGTTATTGCAGTTTCATTCTTTAACTTATTTTCTCATTTTTCTCTGAAAATGATTGAGTAACTGTACAACTCACTTTCACCTGAACTTTGTAACACACAAAAAAAACTATAACCTTGACCATGAAAATGTGTTTCAGAGTACAGTGATCGTAGGTGTAAAACAACTTGTTCTACTCATAGATACAGTTTTTCACCGATGTCATTGCCATATACTGTATTCAGTGTTAACAAAAGAAGCAGAAAATAACTTTTCATTCACTGTCAGGCTGTCATTAAGTGTCGTATGCTAAATTATGACACCTTTGGAGCTATGTTGACATTTTTTGGGTTAGGTGGAGGGATCTGGTGGGGTTAGGTAGGGTTAAGGTTCAGTGGCGGCTGCTGGTCTTTCATGCAGGGGAAGCTCATTTTCTGCCTACTTCAGAAAATGTATCTGTTTATTTAAATGTGAATTCTAGTAGAATTCACATTTTGTTGTCAACTATTTGTAGATTATCACGCACGCACGCGCGTAGCTGCTGCGCGCTGGAGTGTGAGTGTTTGGTCAAAAGTCTCACAACACAAACAGTAACAGTCTCCACAAACACCAAAAACAGACACTAGGTTTGTCAGAAGTTAATTCGCTATGAGAGGATCAGCAAAGTCTTCGTGTCAACACAGAGCAACGGACTGAAATATTTGAAAAACCCGCCTGTGTGCTTACAACGTCATACTCTCTGATTGGCTCATTTCGCTGTCAATCAAAATTGAATTAGCCTGAGACAGATCATCCAATCATCATCCATTATTCCAGCGTCCGGAACAGACAGATCCAGCCCACTGCTCCATAGACCTCCTGTGAAGCCCGGCGTCCGATGGGCGGGACAAAGTGCGTCATAACCGAGCATTTATCCAATGAGCGTCTAGTTTGACTGCAGTGGATCAACCCATAAATCCTGTCCCATTGAAGTCAATTGAAGCTGAACTTCACCACTGTTTATTAACACTGTGACGCTGCGGTAATGAATGAAGAACGTCACGCTGTCACTGTCAGTTTCCTGTTATAAGAAGCTGATTCTGAACTATACATACATGTGTTCTGTCATATATTTAGTCAATGAAATGTACACACAACACTACATATTTGACCACTGATTTTAGGGGAAGCTGAGGTTCCCTTGTAGTCTTAAAGCATCCGCCACTGTTAAGGTTAGGGTTAAAGCAGTGGTCACACGGGCACCAGGTAGCCCGCATGGACCATGTGAGGTGCCCTCAGGCCTGTTCTGGAGTTCTCGTCACCAATCAGCTCCAATTAAATCTGATTTACTTGCCTGGCTTCAAACCCACACAGATGAACATAGATGATAGATTAAATTAGAGCCATAGAGTTACACACACTGCTGCACTTTATATGTTTTTCTATTAAATTTACCATCTTTGAATGTTTATTTTTACTGAAACATTGTGACAAATGTTTTTCAGTGTCACAGATTTGGTTTATGGGTTGTGATAAGACCTGGCAAAACCAAAGCCAATTCGGCCAACAGGAGAAAGTAAAAAAAAAGACAGAAAAAACCTGAAATATTGTGTAAATTACCAAATAATTACCAACTAATTCAATGAAACTCCACAATATTTGGAGGATCGCAATTTTTCTATGTTTTTATAACACTACTGCAGTCATTTTAAACCTTCAAATTGTTCAAAGGACTCAATTTTGTCACAGATATCAATGAAATTTAAGAGAGAAAATCCTGCTGATATCTGTCACTTATTGCTTGGATATTTTTTCGACGCATTACATACTTTATGCATCATTTATACGTCAAAGTGCAAACTTGGGGAAATTATTGTTGAAAGTGCTCGTTTTCCTACCTAAAATCTGCAGCCCACTTAAGATCAAACTACTTTATATTCGGCCCCTCAACTAAAATTAGTTTGACACCCCTGAAAAAAACACAGGTGGATTTTCGTAAACTATTACATAATGGTTATGTTGTACAAACATGTTACATGTTTTACAATTATTCACTAGTAAAACAGGTACATAAAGATTTCCTGTGAAACAAAATAAAAATGGAAACAAATGCATAAATGAGGAGAAATAAAATGCTGCAGTTGAAACTTAAAGTGAAAATATAAAAATGTAGTATTTAATAAGGGCTTTTTAAACTGGTAGCCCTTCAGACTTTTACTAGGTTTGAAGTAGCTCGCAGTTTCAGAAAGATTGGTGACCCCTGGGTTAGGGTAATGAAGTGTTAGGGTAACGAACGACATTTTATGACAGCCCTCATGACACCTTACTCATGCTAATGACAGGTGTCATGTCATAATAATGACAGCATAATGTTGGCCTTATGTATAAGTAAAGTGTTACCCATCATACTAATATACACACTGACGCTAGCAAGAACCACTTAAAGGGATGGAGGTTAGAAATCCTGATTGAGGGTGTCTAAGTCAATAACATGGGACCCTGATTAGGGGTGGGATCCTCTGGG
This sequence comes from Gouania willdenowi, assembly GCF_900634775.1. Taxonomy (NCBI): domain Eukaryota; kingdom Metazoa; phylum Chordata; class Actinopteri; order Blenniiformes; family Gobiesocidae; genus Gouania; species Gouania willdenowi. Next base: position 35,418,359 of record NC_041044.1, read on the forward strand.
TACCTCACGATACGATACGATACGCGACACACACACACGCACACACACACGTCACGATAGTGTTGTGTTCAAGACCGCACTATCCGAGACCAAGACTTGCCCGAGACCAGAATGCACCGAGACCAAGACAAGACCAAGACTTTCGGGAGCCGAGACCGAGTCAAGACCAAGACCGAGACAAGCCGAGACCAAGACCAAGACCATAAACATTTTTTTTTCAATTTAAAAAAATATATAAATAAATAAAATTATGACAAGGTTCAACAGTTAAATAACATCTCTCTTTAATTTTAGTTTATTTTAAATACATTTGACGGACAAAAAAGGTACCTGCAAAAAATTAACTAAAATATTAAAACTACTACTGCTACTGATAAATTCACAATTATTCTACATATTTGAAAACAAGATTTTTATGTCAGCTGAATGTACAGCAAGTGTTTAAAAGCATTTCTGCCAAGAAATAATGATTCTTGATTCTGATTCTTTCAGTTGTTCAGGTTTAACAGGTCACAGATTTCACAAGATAATTTTTTAGTTTGAAAAAGCCTTTACACAGGCCATTTTTATTAATTCACTTAGTTGATATAATTTAATTTGGTTACTGTAATGTAACTAGGATATTCAATTAACAAAGGTTTCCAACTGTAACTGTAAAAGTGAAACTTTCTGAAATAAAACTAAAAACAAGTTGTCATCAGTGTAAAAAACATAGAGCTACAGGTAGATGTGAAACTAAATAAAACAAACAAACCCTGGAACATTCATGTAACAAATTAATCAATAGTTCTTGTTGAGAATTATTATTATTATTCTGGAAACAGAAACTATAAAAATTAATTATATTGTGAACCTGTTTATATTGTGGGGAACATATTGTAAACATACATGTAATTGGAGTCTAAAGACACAAAAAAAAAACACCACTTTAAAAGATAATAGACTAATATAAGACCTCTTTACAGTTATTTGACTCATTCTGTGATGCGCGGCGATGACGCGCTGGTGACGACATAATCCAAGATGGCGGCGGCCCGGACTACAGCCGATATTATGTAATAAAGCCTTAAAAGACATGGATATAATGAAAAGAGTGGATGGACAGATGCATAAACATGCAGACTTTCACACGGACACACAAGGACTTATTAAACACACACGGACCTCAGTACACACGGTAAAAGGAACAAGCTTCACCGCTCGGCTGGCACTAGGACCCAGAAGCAGAGTAAGTGCGTCACCTATCCAGCTTTCACAGGCTGTAATATCATCAGTTTATCATTTTACCAGTTGTTAGAGCTACTGTCTTTACCAGGGAGATAATATTTATTACTGGTGATTGTTTTACAGAGTTTTAATGGGATTTTTACCGGTGATTAGTTTATATCTCCCTTCTGCTCCGCGGTCCAAACTGACACCGCAGCCACACACACACACACAGTCACATTAAGGAAGGTTGCGGTCATTATACAGGGTGGATTAAATAATGACTAAAGGATTGTTTTATCCCGTTCTTCTCCGTGTTATTATCACATTATAAAAAAGGTTAAAAATAGCAGGAATTAGTGCTGGTCTCGAACGGTCTTGACGGAAAATCCCGAGTCCGGGCAGCCCGAGTCAAAATGCTTCAGAGACCGAGACAAGACCAAGACCTTTAAAATTTGGTCTCGAGACCAAGACCGGTCTTGACCACCCCAACACTACGTCACGATAACAATTATCTCATGATATGATGATACTGCGAATATCGATGTATTTGTCAGAAATCAATCTACAATAATCTATGACATAACAAGAAAAAAAAGGATTAAGTGAAAAAATACAATTTTTATTTTATATCTCTGAAAAACAATAAATTGAAAAAGTGTCCTATGAACAGTGACACTATTTTAAGCAACATTTTTGTAAATAAGTGTCAACATACCAATGTAAACGAATAAGTATCTCCAATAGTGCTTTGTGTAAATAAAAAAACAAAGTTTTTCTTACCAGTGACACCATTATAGTGCATTATTCCAGTAAACAATATATTGGTTCCTTCAACAAACAGTGATAATATTTCTGTGAAGACCTACCTGCACATTTTAGTGAAAAAGCAGAAAAGGTTTTGAAAATAATAAAATAAATCTTGAATCAAAAAAAAAAAATTGATACTTAGCGCGAGCATATCGATAATCAATCGTGCGAAAAAATATCGCGATATATCTCCATATCATCACACTCCTAACCCTGATGCTGCTCGAGTCGTGTGTGAATGTCTGAAAACTCTTTCTTCCAATCAAAACTCTTTGGTATGCTAAATAATTTTACCGTTTTACAGTTTTTTTTACATAAAAGGTTTTTTTTTTGTCTTTCTTTTTACTTCCTACTCACTTTCTCTCCAGAACTAAATCACTTCTACTTCATCTTGAATAACTATGGCCTGTGGCCTTTGATGACAACTCTGCTTTCCTTCTTTGATCTATATGTGCTTGCATCTTTCTTGTCCATTGTAGATCCTCCGCACGCACGCTCCCCCTCTCTTCCTGTAGTCCTATAACAACACAGACGGAGGAGGCCTCTCTGTAAGTGCTTTTTTCCTGGCCGGGTTGAAAGACCCTCCCCATAACATAACAGGATCCAAATTTATTTTACCTACCGTCCCACCCAGACTAGACCAGTTCAGGCCAGACGTACCCTCTTTTATCAGCATATTAATGCAGATTCTGTTTAAAGGAATAACTTTCATCATTTTGATGTGTAATCTGGATACAAACTAACATTCCTCCATGCGTCATGCACACTTTTGGTTGTTCACGGAATCACGGCTGCAAAACAGAATTCTTCAGAGTCTATCCTACAATTAGAATGATCAATTACAATACAACCATTTAACTTGTTTACAAAAAAAGCAAAAAAAAAAAAAAATTCAATATATTAGAATTCAAAATATAAAGTATATGTATTAAATATTGTTCTATTAAACACTAGTACAATGGTTTTTAACGTTGGGGACGAAACCTGAAATGTCTAGTAATTGGTTAAAGAAAAAAAAAAAATCTCAGGTAAAAACAGATTAAAACTTTATTTATTTTTTTGTTTTATTATAAAAAATATTTCAAATACACATCAAACATAATAAAAATCAAGTAACTGTATCCTATTCTTAAACTTTCTCAAATATAAATCTAGTTCAAATAAAATGCAGTATAAAATATCTGAGGTGGCGCACTTGTCACTTTGTGCACCAACCTATGTAATTGGCCCCCAACTATATAACAGTTTTATATATTATAACTATATATGTATTATATAACTATATAATATAACATTTGAAATGATAATCACAGGTAACTAGAAATAAAAGTCCCTGTAATGCCTCTCTCAAGTTAAAGAGTGATACTTTATTTATATTATATTTATTTTGTTAAAAATGTTTATTTAGCCCAAGTGCAAACTTTCCATTCTTTAATAGTACAATTTAAAAAAAATTAATTCCATAAACTTACAGAACATCCAATACTTGGACAGTAATTACAAAATGAAGCCAATTTTTGTGAACAAAATGTACCAGACTATAATGAATGATGAATGTCATTAAAATGAAGCTTTTCAAGCTTTTTCTTTAATAAGATTTGCTTGTTGGAATAATTTGCAGTATGTAATAAATGTATTTGTAAAAGCTATCACATGTGCTAATCATTAATGATTTGGAACATTAAAAAACTACGTGCACCACTCTGTCCAAGTTTAAAGATTGGACTTTTATTCACTGAGAGGATTGATTATGTGAAACGTTCATCTTTCACTCAAGCTTTTCCTAAACATGGTGTTTAACAGGAACAATCAGTTTGCACTAAATGAAAATGCTGAGAAATGAGGGTTAATTTAGGATTGAAACCACATAATCAATGTGTATAGCACCTTTCATACACATGGAAATGTAGCACAAAGTGTTTCACATAAAAAAAAACATATCAAAACAGGCAATAATTGTCTGTTTTAATCCAGTTCCTTATGCACTGTAGCTGCAATGGTCACTTAATTTCTTATATTTAAGTCTTTGTATTTTATCGAACTGTCCATGCTGTTGTTGTTTTCGTTTTTTTCTATTTTTATAAATGTACTTTCTTTTGAACATCGGGTACTACAGATAGAAACTAGCCTGTGGCTACAATCTGGCACATTTACATATTTGTCCCTTGTCACAAATAAATTCATTAATTAATTAAGTTCCAATTCCCACACACACATAAGCACACAGACGTATTCATTCAATAACCTTTATTTAGTCAGGAGAGCCACACTGAGATGTCTTTAACAATTATGTCCTAGCGGCAGTACATAAAACATGTTTACAGTGTCAAAATAATACTAAAATGTTTTTAAAACAAATAAATAGCTCAGAAAACAAGTACATGAAACACAATGAAAAGTACAGTCACAGAGTAAGAGCTTATGAAAGACCAAACTGTTAACAAATAATAAATTAACAATTCATATTTGCACTTAAATGGTTGATTTCTCTGAAATAATTATTTAAACAATAAAGAAAAACAGTCCATAATGACCAGGCACCGCACTATTAAGAAATATTAGAATCATATTAACAATGGTACACGAGACACATCTTAATGCTTTTAAACAAGGCCTAAAAACCTTTTATTTATTTATTTTTTTATACAAAATCTTTCTGCTAAATTATATTTTATTGATTTTATTCACTGTTGGTTTTATTATTGCTTTTATCTGTTGAGTTATTATTTTTTTCTCACTGCCCTTGTCTCTGTAGCACTTCTAAATGTAAAGTGCTTTACAAATAAATTAAAGTTATTATTACTATTATTATTATAATTATTGTTATTGTTATCCTGCTTTTATACACCTCAGAATAACAAAGTGCGGTCATTGAGATAAAGTTACTGCAGGGAAAAGGGCCATTTCATTCATGCAGAATCTTTTTTTTTTTTGTAATAAACAGAGATTGGAATTAATCAATATATGCAGATACACATTTCCCATGTTTATTAGACCTGCAGTTCAAGCACTAGTTTGGTTCCCATTGGAGAACCTGTTGACCTTACATGAGACCTTTGATTAGCTGTGATTCACCTTCAGATATGCATTGATTTGGATTGATTATTGTGGACACTTAGACTTCAGCACTTTATTTTTCCAATAATGTTCACATCAATGAAATGGATGGAGGGCGAATGATTGACTGTTCAGGGAAAGTAACCTTGGTTTGGTATTTTTGATTTAAATACAGATTTTAATGTCAAATACTCTCCAGATAATTGTATGATTTCAAAGTGAGCCGTCGTACTGTTGAGTTCAGAAATTGGTGTTCGACGAGACATTTTAAAAGCATAAAATCTTTGCCTCACCCTTTCATTGAAAGCGTAATACAAAGGTTTTTTTTTTTGTAATTCAGAATTTCAGAGAATCCTCTAAAAACAGGGGTTATTAAAGTGATTTTTTCTTTGTTAAATGGATAAAACTGTGTTTTTTTTGCTGGTTTCCTGCATGACTGCAGGATTTTTTTGCTCTTCTTCTCTTGTTCATGCCGTTTAAATCTGTGAATGGGTTCGTTTTTGCGTGACTTTGTTCACTGACTCTAACACAGAACGACTGGGGATGTTCGGGGTCTCAGAGTCCTGGCTAATAATTGCATTTCTTTTAAGATGAGAAAGTCTCCACAGCAAACCTCTCAAAACACCTGAAGAAGAAGACATACGTTTGAAAATAAACCACCCTACCATTGCTAACGCTGCAGTAACATTTGAAGAGCTATCATGGGAGCACTTCATAGAGGGCTCCAGGGGCCCTCAGGGAAGTGGGTTGGAATCAAATCAAATCATAGAACCAAGAAATCTCCAACATACTGCAAGGAGAGACCAGTGACTTTATTATATATACAGTCATAAACAAAAGTATTGGCTCACCTGGAATTTCTCCAGGAAATACACAATTTCTCCCAGAAATAATTGCAATTGCAAATGTTTTTGGTATACACGTTTTAATTTATTTTATGTGCATTAAAAAAAAACACACACACAAAAAGGAATACACTTTAAAGTTCTGCTTTTTCTTTCGTCTTCTTTTTCTTTGTTGTCAATTTTTTTAAAAATGTAGTCACTGAAATCTATGACAAAACATGTTTAGTCACTGGTTCCCAGGAGGAGTATCTGTACTTTACTTTAGTATTTATTTTTTTGGCGACTTTTTACTTTTACTCCTTACTTTTCTAAACACACATCTGTACTTTCTACTCCTCACGTTTTAATGAGCTGGTTACTTTTAAGACCTTCGAAGATGACGTCACGACGTAAAAAAACGCAATATGTTGGTAGTTTGAGCTTTTTTTCTGTTAGGCAGGTCCCTTAGTTTTGTGGTTAACATTTTAAAGTTTTTAAAAATGTTAAATTCAAAGCTGCTCTGGCTTTAATTCAGGGCTTGCATTTTCTTTTTTTTTTTTTTTTTTTTTTAACATTTTATTTACAATTTTGTATCTATAATGAGTGCTAAATTCTCCAGGTGTTCAAAGGTAACAGATTTAATTTATATCAATGTACCAGTTTTCTACAAGTTTTTAAAAATGTTAAACTCAAAGCTGCTCTGCATGGGTTTTATTGAGCATTTGCACTTATTTTTTTCCTGACACATTTTATTTATTATGAGTGCAAAATTCTGCAGGTGTTCAAAGGAAACATATTTAATAGGGATATCCCGATACAAGTTTTTAATTTCCGATATGACACCGATATTTCCGCCTTGCGTATCGGCCGATACCGATATTGATCCGATATCAGTATGAATCATACATACTTTTATTCCTTTTTTTTCTTTAATAAAAAAATAATGATTACTGATTTTGTAGTGTGGAATGTTAGAAAAGGCTTGATCAAGTGATTTTACTCAGAGAACAATAGTCAGCAACAGTAGGTATGAGAAAAACTGACCTATTTATTATTAACCAATTGGTTACATGAATTTTAACCTTCAACATAATATCTACAGTATTCGACAATTAAATTAAATACATGAAAAATGGACGGAAATTTGAATACGGTCTATCTGATATCAGATCGGGACACCCCTAATATTTAATTTATTTCCATGTACCTGTATTCTACAAGTTCGTAAAGAAAATAAAAGATGGTTTAAAATAATTGCTGCGTTAAAAATCCTGTCTTATTATTAAAGGGACAATTGTTTTACTTCTTTTTTTAACTTAAATGTACATTTAGTAGCATATACTTTCTCACTTTTACTCAAGTAAAGGAGCAACTTCAATACTTTTATTTTTTTACCGGAGTTATTTTATTTTTTTATTCAAGTATCGATACTTTTACTAGTACTGTTGCCACCTCTGTGTACAATAATATAAGTCACTAATCTCCCTCCATTGCTTAGGACTCAGTGGTGGTTCAAGGAACTACATGAAGAGGAAAAAAGAGGAGGAGGATGAAGAGGAGGAGGAGGAGGAGAGGAAGTTCTTACCAAACTTCTCAAACGACTGTGCAGAATCTCCGATGCATTTCCAAAATAGGACTGGACCTGTGGAAAACAGAAAAAAACGACTGAGAAGAGAAGAAGGAAACTTTTAGTTTTTGTGTCCGCTCATATGAAAGCACTTGGACGCCTGTGAAAGGATAGAACCTCCTCTGTACCGTCCCGGACTGAGAGGACTTAACCCAACAGAGGCGATGAGATGTGCGTGAGCTATGCCTGGTGGAAATGGACAGACCCTATCCAAGCGAAAACATGGCGTCTGCGTCCCGAGGTTGGGCTTGTTGTCCGGTCTGCTTGTGTCGCTGTGCTGCCTGGAGGCCTGGTGCTCCGGGCCCGGCCTCTGCGCTCCGTGTCCCGTTAACTGCAGCTGTGTCGCGGCGGTGGCGGGGCCTCAGCCGGCCTGTGTCGTCAACTGCTCCCACACGGCTCTGGAAAAAGCTCCAGCGGCGGAGGACGTCCCGCTGGCCACCACCGTGCTGTGAGTCAACGGTCCGGCTTTTACACAACTAAAGGAAAAACTGATAAAACCCCAGAGCAATGTTTGAACTTGAAACATCTTAATTAGTGCAGGAGTTTCATTCTTGTCTTATTTCACAAGTGTCAAAACTCAAGGCCCGGGGGCCAATTTCGGCCCTTCAAAGCATCCAATTCGGCCCGCTCGAGATGATAAAAAGGATATACAAAAAAAAAAAAAAAAAAACTTGTAACATCTTGCAGGGTCCCCATGGTCATGAAATTGCTGGAAAAGTTATAAAATTTGATTTTCCGGTCTTGAAAAGTCATGGGATAATTTAACTGTTTTAGAAAAGTTTTAGAAATGTAGCCATATTTTTATGTTTAAAATATAAGCAACTCCCTTAACCCTAACATCTTGTGCTGTACATCGCTTTGGATGAAAGCGTTGGCTGATTGAAATGATAATCTTATAATTAAACATGGTAGCACTTATGTGTTGTTTAATGTTACATTCAATAGCTGATGCATCGTTATTCAAAAAATGATTGCAAAATGGCACCATTGCAGCATAACAACTAAAAGCAGCATCACCATGTTTACTGTGAACTCTGGGCTCCACTATCTGACCTGTGTCCATAGATCTGAGAGACCTGCTGTGTTCAGACCTGACTAACATCTCACTGACGTATTCTGTTCCAAACCCATTCACAGATTTATACATCAGGAGCAGAACTTTAATGTCTATTTTTTTGTGTTTTTTTTCAATCCACGTAAAATAAATAAGGTTTTGGCTATTGATACGGGAATGTATCAATAGACTGCCAGTCTATGCATACGCAGCGCCCGTCATTGACCAGTTTAGGTCATGTGATAAGTGCACCACGTGACTTCAAGTTCCGTCAGTTTTATTTTAGCTCATATTTATTTTTAGCTACCCCGCAAACCCCTTTAATTTTATCCCTAACCCTAACCCAGGAAATACCCTAAAATTATTATTTTTATAATATGTTATTTTAATGGTGGAATTTGTCATGTTAAATATGTTAAAATGAAAAAATATATGACAAAAGTGGGATTCGAACCCACGGCAGTGGAAAGAAGAATCCTTGAGTCAGGCACCTTAAACCACCCGGCCATCCTGACACGGTAAAAAAATACAGGCACATTATGCTTATGTAGAAAATGTCCGGAAAGCGTACCTATCGTCCCGGGGGCTTTTGATACGTTTCCGTATCAATAGACACTTCCAATTAATAAACACGTGTATACCAAAAACATTTGTAATTGCAATTATTTCTGGGAGAAATTGTGTATTTCCTGGAGAAATTCCAGGTGAGCCCATACTTTTGTTTATGACTGTATATATAATAAAGTCACTGGTCTCTCCTTGCAGTATGTTGGAGATTTCTTAGTTCTATGATTTGGTTTAATTCCAACTCACTTTCCTGAGGGCCCCTGGAGCCCTCTATGAAGTGCTCCCATGATAGCTCTTCAATTGTTACTGCAGCGTTAGCAATGGTAGGGTGGTTTATTTTCAAATGTATGTTTTCTTCTTCAGGTGTTTTGAGAGGTTTGCTGTGGAGACTTTCTCATCTTAAAAGAAATGTAATTATTAGCCAAGACTCTGAGACCCCGAACATCCCCAGTCGTTCTGTGTTAGAGTCAGTGAAGAAAGTCATGCAGGAAACCAGCATTCACAAACGAACCCATTCACAGATTGAGACGGCATGAAGAAGAGAAGAAGAGCAAAAAATCCGGCCTTAAACCATTAAACCATACCTTTAACCATTTCTGACAAGAACACCGCTTCTTTGCAGCAGACAGATTCAACTTGGGTTCGGCTATTATGAGCACCAGTCGATCCTGGTTGCCTGTATATACATGCACGGAGGCCTTCTTCTCTTCTTCATGGCGTCTACGAAACAGCAGAGTTGGAACTGTCACCCCCTGCGGTCACAGACTTTTTCAGGTTACACATTGTTTGCGTTGACTTTTTAAAAAAACTTTTACTTATTTTTAGAGCAACGCAAAGCAGCACAAGTTGCTAAATGATCCTGAATGCTTCACCTCCCATAGAACTCAATTGGGCGTCATCAGTGCCGTCATTTCAACATGGCGGCGCACAGGCTCTCAAACTATAAACTAGTCCCATATTTAAAAGTTAATAAAACGATTATGGTGCAAAAATAATGTGTTTTGTTAGGTATAGATCTAGCGATGTCCCGATACAACTTTTTCACTTCCGATATGATACCGATATTGCAGCCTTGCGTATCGGCCGATGCCGATATTGATCCGATATCAGCACGAATCATACATACTTTTATTACTTATTTTGTATTGTGGAATGTTAGAAAAGGCTTGATCAAGTGATGTTACTCAAACAGAGAACAATAGTCAGCAACAGTAGGTTACTTTGTTGGAGTGTGAACCACAGTCACCTATGGATAGGAGTGCTGAAGCGGAAAATTTATCGGAGAACTTATATCTGTGATTTTAGATGCAGTCCGATAAAGTCCGATATTTGTTTTCTGGCTGATATCACTCCGATATCAATATGTAGGGACGTAACGATTAATCGTAAGGCAGTTAAAAATTGATTCATTGGTATCACGGTTCACATCGATACTGTGAAAATTGAATCCCAGTACTTTTTTTAAACAGCACAGGCCGCTATATATATTATCCTTCTCTTGTCCAGAAGTGTTGGCGGCGGGTGGAATCTGCTGCTGCTGCTTTCTTTCTGGCCGCCTTCTACTCTTAAACATGCTCATAAATGATTCCTTACCCCTTTAGCACCGAAAGAATATCTGTAATATTACGTGAATATCTGTAAAAGTCACTGGGTTACCAGCGCCCTCTGCTGGTCCAAACAAATATTTGACGTAAATACAATGCAATGACAAAAATGCAATTTTTTTTAAAGTCCAATTGTTAAGGCACAAAATACATTTTCAGTTGCACTTTTAAAAAGAAAAAGAACTATTATGCAGTTTTGCATTGTTTACTATAGAACCAGAATTTAAATTAATAGGCTTCTTCATTTGTATTATTCCTTTATTTATTTCATTCAAGATTTATTTTTAGTTAAATTGCATTGTTTTGAATAGTTTATCAAGGGATTCTTTTGACAATGAAAAATAAAAGGAAAATAGTACAGTATTTTCTAGTTTTTTTCCCAAAAAAAAAAAAAGAAAATTTTTTCAGTCATCATTTGTCTACAGTCCCATTTTGTAAAATAAATCATGAGAGAATCGTATCATGAACCCAGTATCGTGAATCGAATCGTTTCATTCCTATCAATATCGGAACGAGACACCTCTACATAGACCTTCTCATGTGTTCATAAATACAAAACTACATGGTAATGGTGATCCGCCGGTCATGGTGTATTGGTACAATATTGTAAATAATAGTAATAAATAATATTTTATAAAAAAAGCTTTTTCCTCCAGTAATGTGATCAGACTGCTGTGCCTCAGCTGCTAAATGTAAAAGAGCAGCAGTTTGTGTCTGAATCTGAACAGATTTTATTGGCACTGGAACTTTCTAGATTTGTTGTGCACTTTTTGAATGGACTGTCTCGGTTAATTTTTGAATAAATAATAGTTTTGGTAATAACATACTGACCTTTAACAAAGCCCAAACCAGGGGTCTGCAACCTGCAGCTCTGGAGCCTCATGTGGCTCTTTGACTCTTTTGCTATGGCTCCCTGTAGCTTTAAAGAAAATTTAAAATAATGAATTGTTGTATCTTACAGAGGGTATTAATGATTAATGACATAACTTCAAGTTTAAATTAATTTCTGATAAAACAATTGGTTAAGCTAAAAATAAATCACATTGTGCAATAACTCTGCCACCTTCCTACTTCAACTTTTGTAACTTTCAATCCCTGGTAAGATAACTAAACTAACAAAAAGACTATTCTGGAAGAAAATAGAGATTTTATTTGTGTGGCGAAAGATTTATTTAATTGCCAACAGTCCGGCTTTATATGCATGCTTGATACTGTATGTTGCAAGAAATGAGCATTTAGCATGTGTTGACCAACATGATCATGAGTTATCAAATTCCAGTTTTTTGTAGACCTTCAAAAACATGAACTCATAAAATTATTCAATGTTATTTTAACTGTATGGAATTTGATACACTATTGTCTTCATTGAGAAGGTATTGTTTTCGGCTCCCGAAGGACTTTAATCCTGGTGAGATTAGGCAAAATGGCTTCTTTGAGAGTAGAAATTGTTGACCCCTGGTCCAAACCTTTGAAGTCTGCATGGTTCACATTCTACATTTTGCAGTGTTTTGCTTTTCAAAACAAATGCATTTGCACATTTCACCTTAATAAATTTACTGTTTCAGAATAAACACAATTTCTGTCCAATAACTTGATGATTCAGTGTGACGTTTACAAATTTCACAAGATACGATTAATTATGGTCAGGATTTGATATTGTAGCACAATTTCTATCCCTGTAGTTTTTTATTTTAGCAAAAGGTAAAATATAAATGAAAACAGGTACAAGGCAAAACAAGACCTATTAGAATTTGATACAATGTTCCACTTTTTCACTCGATGGGCCCAACTGTATCATCTGTCGGGCCTAATTTGGCCTGTGGGATGCTGGTTTGACACCAGTGAAAACTGTAAGACTGTTTATTATCCACCGCCACAAAATGTGGAAAGGGGATATAGGTTTGAGCTCCGTGCGTCCGTCCGTCCATCCGAGTTAAAGGGGACAGCTTTTCTCAGAAACCGTTTAAGATAGGATAACCAAATGCGGCGTGTGACTACAGGGTATCAATACCTTGATGGAGTTCGAAAATGAGAAGCACGCAATTATTTTTTCCAGAGTTATTGCCCTTGTTTCGTTTTTTTACTCTGTTCGATTTATCTTCAAAGGGGACAGCTTTTCTTAGAAAACGTTTAAGATAGTAATTTTATTCTGTATTCTGATGTGATAATATACATTTAAGTTCTTAGATTTAGGATATTTAGGAAAAGGTTGTGAGTTATAATGAGAACCAATCTGGCGGGGAATGTTGACGACAATGTCTTCTTGTTATTTTTAATTTTTGTAATTTTTAAAACAAAATAGGTTCATATACAGTCAGCCTTCTAATCTATTCAAGTTACAATCTGTCCATTTTTGAGAACTTTAGTTGACAGACTGTGTGTAATAATCAATCCCGATTGCTCATGTCAAATTAAATAATTGTAATAATGCTCATAATAGCATACCAACACAGATGTTTGATTTATTTTATTTTTTTTGCCATTTCGCTCGACACTGTCAGCAGGGATTAAACCTGCGTGCAATGATGAAAAATATTTATTCTTAAAAATAAGCGTTAGTCACGTAACGAACAGTCGGATGTGAATAAGGCACATTTGAACAAAGTCGTGCACACACTTGAGATAAGTTTCATACAAATTTCAATTGCTTAAAGTTATTGCAGAAAAGCTGCAGAGTCCAAGTTTTGGACAGTCAAAGCAAACAATATAAAGAGAGATAAATGTGAATGTCACTCTCCCTTCTCTTGTATTTCAGGTATCTCTCAAGGCCTATCTAGTGTGTGAGCCTGTGTGTTGCTCAGGTTTTTTTAATTATTTTTTATAATCATTTTAGCTACTGCAGCTCAGACTTAAAGCTTTAACCGTGCCAGTCACCAAAAAAGAAAAAAAACCTGTGATCTCGGTCTTGGTGTTTGTGGTCCATAGCCATGTTCAGCCTCTGGTGCAGCTGCTGCGAGAACATTCTGTCCTGTACCGACGGAAGCCATATGTTACCCATTATTTATTTTCACTCAAACTACTTTTTTTTTCTTCTTTTCACTCAAGGATTACCTATATATAGCCTTTATATATGCCAGGCATATAATCAATGTATTTGGGCAACTAAAGAAGATGGTTATAAATAGCAACGATGCAATGATAAAGATGATAAAGCCGTATGTCACAACATTGTGAATATTTGTTGCAATATTATGAAGTGGAGAGGCTTTTCTTTTGTTGTTATCATCATTTGACATTTGTAGCTTGTGTACATATTGACTAACTTGCTAAGCGATGTTGATCAGGTATAAATACCCCGGAAGGGTATTTGTAGTTATTTCATATACTCACCTCTCATGTCATGCACTATATGTTGTGTGATTTCTACACTAGCGATTATTAGTCCAGATAAATCTTGTGAAGTCTTTTAGTGGCACAATAAACCCCAGATAAAAATGAAGGACAGTGAAACACTTCTGTCCTCAATAATGATGTGTTCCGTCTTCTGCATCATTTCCAGGGAGTGGAAGCCAGATGTTATTAACTGTTTGTTTAAAGTTTAACAACATAGAAATGAATGAAATCAGAGGAATTTTTCATATTTTAGAATCTGATGAGGTTGTTGCAGTTGTAGGTAACATTTCGTCCACATGGGCAAATATCTTTTTGTAAATACTGTGACTCTTTGGTTACTGATTGTCTTCAGTGTGTTTTTTGTGTTTAAAAGATAAAAATAGATAGTTTCAACCGTTCATGTCGATCTAAATTGCCTCAGACTGAAAAAAAAAACTAAAGGTCGACCGATGTGGGATTTTCAATGGCCGATGCCGATACCGATTTATTTATTTTTTTTTATTCAGCCGATGGCTGGTATCTAAAGGCGATATTTGAGGCCGATATACTTTTTTTTAAGGCACATTGATTATGAAAGACAATTGAAACACTCATATGATATAATTGTATATATTATACATTAAATTAAATACACCAATAGAACTGTTAACATTTATTGAACTTGAAATATACCCGTACACAACAAAGTAAAACAAAAAGTATAGAATGGGTAAGAAGCAGTAAAGCACAACAACAATATAACAATATACAATGTGCAAGTAGTCGGTTTTAGCTGAATACCGGTTTTAGGTATAACCACTCACTCATTCCCTTTGTTCACAGCCACCACCATTATACCTAAGCTTCACACTTGTCACCATATGCACAACTACAACATCACATCTCACTCTCACTTTAAAATAATCAACTCTTCCCCACCCTTTCCATTTCCTACCTTGAGTCTCTCCTCCCTGTTCCCTTCCCCCTCACTTAGGTGTAACACTGCCCTCGCTTTTTTACATCCTCTATAATAAAGTGTTTCTTACCCTTCCTTAGGGAGGGCTGATGAAAAAAAAAAAGATTTTTTATTTATTTTTTGGTTGATGGCCAATCTTGGAAAAAGTCCATATATTGGTTGACCTCTAAAAAAAACTGTAACAAGCGGATATGTAGCAGAGCAGAGCCTTTCACTCAAACGTAAACCAAGAAAGATGCTGCAAATGAATAGCAGACAATGGATCTTGTGTGTGTTGGGGAAAGGGCTGGAGGGGGCACTGATGTTTTCTTTAAGCACCTTCTGGGTAGCGGCAGTTTGAACTTTTGCATTTCAGGTTGAGATTAAAAGCCACTGGAGAATCGCAGTGAGAGAAAAAGTCATTCATGTACATATGTATCCATACATATGTGACAATAATGTATTCTTCTTTAAACATTTGAGTTAAGTTTGTCTTTATGTAGCATTTTGAAAAGCTTCATAGAGAGAATCAAAAGCTACATTTTCAGTCATCTTCAGTGAGAAATAAAACAGACAAACCTAGAATGATAGAAAGAACAGTTGGGTCTTTACCAAATAAAGATTACGTGCATATTTGCATGCAAGGACAAAAGAAATGTAAAGATAATACGTAGATTCCTGCACGGGTAGAATAAGTAATTTCCTTTAAAGAAGGAAAAAAAGAGCAAGTAAACAAGTGCTTTTATTGTAATAAAAACATACCTTGTAAAAAAAAACTGCTAGAAAGGGCTGCTGCAATGAAAAAGTAAACATATTCTCTCAGTTGTCACTGTGTTACGTACAACTGTTTAACTGCATGTAAACACAAAAAAGTCCGTCAGCCAATCCCAGGGCAGCACTTATAGTTTAGATTTATAGACCCAGTCAAGTTTACATCAGTGTTGTAGATTTTAAAAAGCCACGGTTTATTGGCAGTAAGTATTCACCCATAATCATCTTAGCGTTTTCATGATATTTGGTGAAATTGGTGAAATCCAAAGTATTAACTGGTTATTTTGATGCTGTTATGTGTGTCACCGTGACATATCTGTTTCTTGCTAGTTTGAGGTGATTTAAGGATTGCTTTTGTAACAGGTAATCGAAATAAAGCAAAACTATTATACCGTGGAAACATGTAAAAATTTGTCTTAAAAACAAGTATTAGCAATAGATTTGAGTTTGGAAAAAAGAGAATAGAAAATGATAATCTCTTTAAAAAATAAGACCTTGTTGTTATGATGAGATGACCTGTATGAATAATGGTTATGATTACATTTCCACAGCAAGCATGAACTTTAATATTTACAATGTAAAATATTTTCATAATAAAGAAAACTTTAGCTCTACTGGTGCTCTGGTTTTCTCCCACCATCCAGAAACATGTATGTTAGGTTACAACGGGGTGCACACAGATCTTCTCACACATGAAGTTTTGATCATACTATGTGATTTGCTCCAAAAATCTCACCACAGCACACCACACACACAACAAGTCACTAATTTTCCTCCGAGACAGAAATCTCGCGTGATGTAATGCTGCGTTCCAAGCAAATCGGAACTCCAGATGTTACAACCTCCTACTTGAAAAAGTGACTTGGAACGCCACATCAAGTCGAAGCTCCTATTCAGTAAAGTCAGGGGGAAAAACAATCTAATATTATAGTGGTCAGCCATTTTTAGATATTTCAGCGTGATGCTGCTGAACTGGGATATCGAAATTCCGAGTTGCCTGAAATGCAGCATTACGAGTTGGGAGTCTTTAGCTTTTCCCACACACATGAGGGGTTTTTATCATAAATAATGAACAAGTTTATTATTTATGAATTCACGCTTGACACACCTCAGACCACGTGATAATCTTATAAAACATATAATGCGTCGGAAAAGGGAAATATTGGGACAAAAACAGCTCGATTATCTTTATGTGTGTACCCAGTGAGGTCGGGGAGGCAGAGTATACTACTACATTGGAAGAGAAAATGAATGTGTTTACTTAACTGCTCTATAAATGCATTTTCTGTATGATTTAAATGTTTTTATGCTCAAAGTTGCTAAATTTTAGTCAGTACCTGCTTAAATTCATTGAAAAGAGACCAGTGGTGGTTGTTTTTCTTGCTATTCTATTGTTGAAATATATGGAATGGATAAATAATTATCAAAAGCTTTTAAAACAAATACATTTTTCAATCAAGGTCAAAATTGAAATATAATCAGAATCTGAACGCTTATTGTAAATGATTTTCAAACTCGTACCATTTCAGTACAAGAACATACAATATATGCAGCAATATCTAGTATGAGGAAATGGCTGCTCCTTATTTACAAATGTACAAATGCAAAATGACATACAATTTTACAGCACCTCACCAGTCACGCACCACACTGCACGTCACTGGCGACATCTTCAGATTGCCTGTTGGAGTAACTGGAATTGTGAGTGGTTGTCTGTAATTAAATTAAATGGGAAACTGATTGCAAACGTCAAGCAATAGGTGAGCAGGACCACAACCCGTCCACAGAACATGAACAATCCACTTCATCCAAAAGGACGGAAGGAGAGAAATAAGTGCTGAATATGGAAGGGGACAGTTTAAATGTAAAAAAAGCTCTCTTTTCAACCCAAACTGATGAATTTCTGTCAATGAGGTTGCTTCACTGTGCTGCATATGTCCACCCACTTCAGACAGATGTTGGATTTGACAGCTGATCACAGCTTTTTTTTTTTATCCTTCAGAGCGCCATCATCACCACATTAAACAGCAAGACACCACAGTCTTTGACGAATAACACAGACCAAGAGTTTATTGAAAAACTATTGCTATTGCTATTACCAAAAACTCAAAATTGTTGGCAACACTTTACTTGAAATTTTACACATAAGGCTGACATTAAGCGGTCATCATTATGACATGACACCTGTCATTAGCATCACTAAGGTGTCATGAAGGCTGTAATTAAGTGACATCCATGACCCTAACCCTAACCCTTCGTTACCCTAACCCAGACATGGGCCACATGCAGCCCTCTGCCTTATTCTGTGCAGCCCCCGAGACAAATCCACCAAAAATTGTAAACTCATAAAACAAAACAACCACCTAAACACACAAAACAACAACAACAACACATACTGTACATACATACAAAATTACTTCAAAGACGCACACAATACAACACAATTATACAAATTGTGCACAGACAACAAATGCTAACACAACACAATAAATAACAAAAACCATCTAATGACTTATAAAATACACAAAATACCTGTAGAAATGACCAAAATAACTGATAAATACATAAAATGACAACAAAAACACACAAAATGACTAAAACCCAAAAAACTGCAACAAAATGTCACAATACAGAGAACAAACAATGATAAAAACCCTTTGTTCTTTCTTGTGTTAATGCTCAGATTGGTCACGATTATTGTAAATGCTGACATGAACGTTGATTATGTGGCCCTCAGATCAGACAATCACATTTTTGTGGCCCCACTGTGATGAAAGTTGCCCATCTCTGCCCTAACCTCTAACTCTAACCTTAACCCTAACCCCACTAGATCCCTCCACCTAATTAAAAAATGCCAACCTATTTCCAAAGGTGTCATAATTTAGTGAACTACGCTTAGTGGCAGCCTTCATGACACCTTATTCATGCTAATGACAGCGTAATGAAAGCACAGTCGTGGTCGAGCAATGAGTGTGTCTAAGTGGTTACCATGGCGGCACTATGCACATGCACACATATGCACAGGTCAGTGACAGTACACACATGGTTAAGCAGTCTTGAAACTAATCATTTTACTGGCAGCAGATTTGGTGTGAACTTTGTCACAGCTGCCAAACAGACGACAATCTAAAATCATCGCCTGTCTGCTCTCACCGTCTCAGAGGACATTAACAAGAAGCACCCACGGAAATATGTAAAGTAACTACAATTAAGTTGCAGTGAAAAGGTTGAAAGTGGGAACTGCGTTTGTTGTGTTACCATGGCAAAAGTAACTAGTGACATCACTCAGAGAAGTACAGACATTCCTGGAGGTCATAAATAATGGAATGAGGCAAGAAGAAGAAGAAGAAAGACATGAAGCAGTGTTCATCTTCACTCCTGTGTGCGGTTGTATTTGTGTATCTGGACACATGGTGCGGTTGAACTGATTTCTCTCAGGTTTATTATTAACTCAGTGAAGTGGTGGTTACACAGTGGGCTGAAAAAAAATAGAGCCATTTTCCACAATAACGCCTATGCCACTTGTGTGTTGGTGTGTAGTCAGTAATCTATTCGATTACACTGAAGGTTTTAACCTTGTCTAGATTGTTGTGCAACCTATTTCACATGTCGAACATGAGTGCAATATGCCACATCAACTTCAGTACTACAACACAATGCCGCTATGCATTAAAAGCCTTCACAAAATGGCCAGAATAAGACTTATATGCATGTTAAATAAAATAAAAGACATGCAAAACACCAAAAAGATGCTCCAGAGCATACGTGGTGCCAAATGCTCTTCTAATAAAAAAATTTGTTAAAGCCTTGATTAAAAAAATTATTCATCCGTCAGTCATGCACCATTATACTAACACAAATGCGCATGCACAATAAGAAATAATAAGACTCTCAAAGAGCCTTGTCTTGCTTTGTCATCTCTTTATGTTCAGTGTTTATGTACTCATTTTTAATTTGCCCTTGTGGTTTATCAAAAAACAGAGGCCAAACAATTTTGTTTTTTTTTGCATTGTGTTGTCTCTTTTAGAATCTGATATACAATTTACATATTAGGTGGAAATACACGCACAATCAAACAGCACAGAGATTGAGAAATGTTTTAGTATGATGGTAACAGTTTAAACCAAATTGCAGAAATTGGAATTTGATAATTTGTTTACAAAGGAAGCTATTTAACTCATTTATAATTAGTGGAGAACGTAATCTTCAAAATTGCCTCAGCAAATCTTTACCAGAGGCTCTGAAGCTATTTTCTTATACTCAAACTTCATACCCAATAAACTTTTCCAAAAACAATCGCAGCTTGAAAGCAAAAAGGAAGCAGGAAATTGCAGTCTGAGTATTGCTTTTTTATTAAAGATTGTCTCTTTGCAACAAACTGTGTTGCATTATAGAGAAAGTCACTGACTTGCTAATGAAAAACATCAGTATTAAAGGCCCCCAAAAATTGATCAAAGAGGCTTGTTAGCTTAGGAGTTTCTGGCTTTTTTGTAGGGTTTATACCCAGTTGCGTGGACGGAGGCAGCCGGACAAGCCAGGCCTGCTTGGTTCAGGGGGGACTGTTATTCGGGCCAGGTCTGGCTCCTCCTGGTGGTCGGGCGCAGCCTTGGGCCGTGACTGAGGCGCCTTGATTCAGAATGATGGTGTGGCCTGTGATTGGGATTGAAAAGATTGTTGATTGAAAAATGGCCATTGAAAAGATTAATCATAATTGAAGTTAAGTTGGGTAACATTAGTAGGGTAGTATGTAACTGAGTTTTCAGTGCCATGTTGCATCCTTCAGGTGCTGGTTGTGATGCACGCACACTGGTTTGTCTGATTATCTGTGTTTGATCTTGAACTCTTCAGAATGTTCTGCAGTTGGAATCAATTTGACTGACATATTACAGTTATACACTTGTTCCCAAACTTGTGGCAAAGTGAGCTTCCGCCTGAACCTTTTTGTACAAAAACGTGTGTATCTTTGGCCAATTGTTTATTATTATCACCAAACTTGTTGCAGTTGATGTCCATACATTAGTTCAATATTTCTGCTTTTATAGCCTTCCCTACTGAGAATTGGCTTTACATTTGATATAAATCTCTCTTTTTTGGGGGTATGACTACAGATTTCTGTATTTAAAACATGATTTATTGTCACTCAGTATCATATATTTCCAAAATGTCACATTGTCTGTAACCACTAAGGGTCCTACTTCAATCTGAGCAAAAGATAGGTCATTAGTGGTCCTTCTATCATGGAGAACATGTTTATGCAGATTACATGTAGATGTAAAGCAACCTTCCAAACAATCTGCTATGATGAGTTCATGCTCTTTACAACAGTAAGACTTCATGTCAGTTCTTATGCTGGAACACAGGTCACATTGGCACCGTGTTCTCATGTCCGCCTGGCACTCACTGTCCTCATGAGCATTGTCTCGAACAAATATCCTTTCTCACCCATTTCAACACTGTTACT
The DNA here is from genome assembly GCF_900634775.1 of Gouania willdenowi. Classification (NCBI taxonomy): domain Eukaryota; kingdom Metazoa; phylum Chordata; class Actinopteri; order Blenniiformes; family Gobiesocidae; genus Gouania; species Gouania willdenowi. The sequence goes on from NC_041044.1 coordinate 35,439,607, forward strand.
AGACTGGACGAAATGCTGTAAAAACACCTAGGACATCAACCTTCAGAACATTGTTTGTTTACTCCCAGAATCTACACATCTACTTCACAAGGAATATCATTCAATTCAGCTTTATTTATATAGCACAAAATACAACAAAGTCATCTCAAAGCGCTGAACAAAATATAAAGTCCATAGTAAAAAGAAATAATCCAACAAGATCCACATGAACAAGCATTTAGCGACAGTGGGAAGAAACAACTCCCTCTTTTTTATAGGAAGAAATCTCCAGCGGAACCAGGTTCAGAGGTGGCAGCCATCCGCTTCGACCGGTTGGGGTTCGTGAACAGAAGGGCAAACAGAATAGGATAAAAGGATAGTCCATCTGAGTGTCCCAGACTAGTTGGGCCATGAACCAATGATCAGTCCATCCGAGTGTTCCAGACCAGTTGAGCTGCAAACCACCGGAACCGCCAGCTCCTGCATCAAGACACCTGAAACAGAAAAGAGAGCTCTCGGAGGACAAGGAGAAGGCACAGACTGCAGGAAAAACATGATACACTATGATACACTTGATCCTAGTGGTTAAGTTAATATTAATATTAAACGTCTTGCGGCTTCCGCCATGCTCTGAAATGCTACCACTACAGACGAGGTTTTGTCTTGTACTGGGCGCACGTAGTGATCTCAGCGATCACTACAGAGGGGACCTTGTCCGCTTTAAATTATCTCAATTATACGATGTATGCTTTAGTAAATAAGTAGGTTTTGAATGTAATCGTCTCTCGCAATGGTCTGAGGTGCTGACTATTGCGTGTAATGGTCTGTGATTGTGACCAAAACAACGAGACCAAGTCTGTTTTAGGTTATTGCGTTTATACGATTTGCAAATAAGTAGGTTTTGAGTTTACTTTTAAAGGTGGAGAGAGTAGCAGCCTCCCGTACTAAGACTGGGAGCTGGTTCCATAGGCGAGGAGCCTGGTAGCTGAATGCTCTGCCTCCTGTTCTACTTCTAGACAGTTTAGGAACTTCCAGGAGACCAGCAGACTGAGAGCGAAGTGATCTGACGATAGGGCACTAACAGGTCTTTAAGATACAAGGAAAGTACTTTCAAGGTGTGTTTTTTAATGAATGTGCACCTCTTTTGTTTGTTGGTAACACAATTGTAAATATGAAAGGCACAGGTACCAGTAAACAAACATTGTTTTATATGTTGTATAAAAATGGAAAACGAACACCTTTATTCGTTTTCTCCATTACTGATTTGCCAAAGTACGTGACCTGGAAGTGTACTCTCATCCGACACTAACGGCTATGCTAACGGCAGTTCGGCATAAAAAGATCGCTGCTTCCAACTGTGCATCCGAAACGTGTCCTTTTCGCTTTAGCTGGTGTTGGGCACAGAACCTCCTCACGGACATTTTGGAGGATTTAGAGACTCCTAAGTGTTGCAGAGCTAAAGAATGTGTAACACTTCACTTCCGGGTCACGTACTAATAAAGGTGTTTGTTTTCCGTTTTTCGTTTTCTGTACTGAAGCAAAAGAGCTTGAATTTGAAAAACAAGGCGTTTTCCGTGTTTTCATTTGGTTTTGGAAACAAATATCAAATAATGAGTGTTTTTTTTTTCGTTTTTCATGTTTTTGTTACATAATGAAAAATGAATGATAGACGGATTCATGATGATCCTTACTGTAGTTTCTCATCCAATCCTTCATTATGCAGTCCAATTTGGTCCCCATGGTTCCCTCAGTACATGCCCTCCGTCTTTGAGTGCCATGAAAATTAAGTGTTAATACAGATGAATTATGTTTGACCTTTTATGTGAGCAACCTTCATTTTTCTTTGCCCTTTTTAAGATACACTATGTGAAATTGTCAGAATATAATTTCTATCAGATGCCCCACTGGGAGTTTCCCACTACACAGCAGCCAGCTTTACATATGGTTTGTTGCTTTTGATGATCATAGTTCCTTTGTGCAAAAATGAGGTTGAAAAATGTTTTTCAATGAAAGATCCTGAATTTGATTCAAATACTTATTTTATCAGTCATCTTAAAATGAAAGACAATATGGCACGATTATGTCAATATAACACTAACTAGAAATAAAGCAATTTATTTTTTATGAATTTTAGGTGTCAAACCCATCTAGTCCTTGCCTTGATTGGCAGGGTGAGTGTGTCCTTAGCTCTAAGTGATGACACTTAGGAATGTATCACCATTTCATACTTTTCTACTTTAATTTGCATAGTGATTGTCTGCTACAGAGTTTGTATGTTTTTTTAACCTCCAAGGTAAATGGGTAAATGTTTGGACTTTAATAGATTATTATTGGACTGCATGTCCACCATCAAATTGAAAAATAGCCAATGACTCACCACACTTTATTCAAAGTGACACAAGTAGCCTACTATAGATTCACAGGTCAGCTCATCAATCGACTAACATTTCATCGACAATTAAAACACTAGCTACTATAGTGTCTCCTCATTTATTATCTTCATGTTGGACTCGGAAATTGTCTCTTTTCTTGTATTCAAAGGTTTTCTTGATTGAGTCAACATCTTTTAAATGACTTTTACATTGATATGTGAACATGTGTGGTAATAAAGATATCAAATTAAACTCAACAATCAAATGTATGATCTATATCAGTGTTTCTCAAATGGGGGTAAGCAATGGCCCTCCAGGGGGTACTTCAGAGAGTGGAAAAATAACAAATAAAGTGTCAGTCTTGGTCTTACCCCAGCCATGGTATGACTGGAAATGATAAAACTATCAAAATAAATCTAATCGGGAGCCACTCTATCAGTGTTTTTCAACCTTGGGGTTGGTGAGACCCCATGTGGTGTCGCCTGTAGTTTAAATGAGGTATCTTGAAATTTCTGAAAAATTAAAATACATTTTTGAAATTCTTTAATTATTTCTTTCTTTTTATTTCTTTTTTTTATTTTTATGACAACACAATCTTAAACAACTGTATTTCTATTATTTCTATACTTTCACTTTGTGAATCTAGTGTGTGTGTATATATATATATATATAAATTTTTTATATCAAAATGTGGTCATGATCCAAAAAAGGATAGGAACCACTGCGCAAATTACTTTCTTTCCACATTTTTTGAAAATCTATCATTCCATCAATATGCTCTATAGTTTTTGGTAAATAGTTTTCTCAGCAAAATATTGTAGTTGGACAAAGGTGTGTACATGGATTCAGACATAAGAGAAAGGGGGTACTTGAGCCAAAAAAGTTTGAGAACCACTGATCTATACCCACTGTTTTCTTTCCTCCCATGTACCCTTCCATGACTCTAACGGTGAGCATTTTATGCCTTAAGGTTTTACTGAACAGTTACTGGCTTTTTACACTGAATTACTCCACCATTAACTCCATAAACATGATCATCCTATCACACTGTTCCCTTCCACTTTCTGTTGATCTATAAAAGTGGCCAAAGATCATATTATAAGGAAGCTCTGGAGGATATTTCATGTCATCAGTCATAAAGTCTTGAATATCAAGATACTGTAGTATGTTAGTATAAGCTTCTCAGGCAATCTCATATTTAGAAGAGTCTATTTAGCGTATTCCTTTTTCCAGGGGTCACCACAGCAAGTCACGGTTGCTTGCTAGTCTTGGTTAAAAGCAAATTAGCCATTTGTGGCAAATGGGAATTGAACCCAGATCTTTTTACTTAAGAGCCCAAATGTCACACCATTGTTTGAGAAAAAAATCATTGCTACATAACACAGTGGTACAGATCCTGCTGATGTGGATGGTATCTGGAACATAGCTAGAATAGATAAAAGGACATGAGATAATTTATTATAAAGATGATTCAGAAGGGCTGCTGCTCTTTTGCTACAATAAAGAGAACATCAATACGTCTTCAGGGTGGTATCAATGCTAATGAGGCTAGAGACATTAATTACAAAATCATCAATAGAATTGCCGATCAGGATGGACAGATGTATCCTTGGTTTGAATGGACATGGCCAAGAAATGAAACAAAAGTGTTTCTCTAGAAAAAAAGAAAGGTCTTTTGTAATCATAAATAACATTTGGATTAAATCAAATTCAATTGTAATGATTTTGTAAAATGAATAAGGTTGTCAATATTGTTGACAAAAACAAATGATGAAAATTATTAGTTGACATAAAAACCACTAGTCCCAAATGCATGTTCATGCTTTTCTGCATTGGCAAAGTTTACAGTGCACTTTCATTACATTCTGCTTTAAAAAATAGAAACATGCAAATAACAGCCTAGGTCTTATATGGTCAATATGCTTCGGGTTTACAAATTGTTTACCTATTCTGAATTTATAAAACCTATTGTCTGATAGTGCTACAAATAGCACAAGCAATACAGTTAATTTTTAAAAAAAAAATTTATCATAACGCTGTTATTGTTTAATTTTCTACTCCTGTATTGCAACATTATTTTAGTATTGCTTTGGAGTCAAGGTGACATTTATAAAGTTGACAAGAAAATAGCTGGATTTTCCATCCTCTTTTTCTATGTCGTCTCAAATAATGTATTTCCTGTCAGCTTAGCTTTGGATTGAAACTATTATTACTAAAAAAATTAGTAATGCCCCTGAATGTCCTTCCATTTCTGAAGTTATATTGATGCTTTTATCATGTAATAACTCTTAGGGTTTTGGTTTTTTATTTATTTTTTATTTTTACACTATAATAGGAATCAGTTAGTTATTCCAGTCTTTGATTTGTTTAAAAGCTGATGAGTGGAATTATATGGCATCTGTCAAAGGCTCAGGTTATACAGTGTTTGCCATTCCTTAGCTTTACATTATGAAACTATTGATATATTTATTGCCAATTGATGGCATGTTTTCATAATCTTTATGGTTATTTATCAATATTAAGACAGAAATGTCATCCCGTAAATGGCATTTTGTAAAGACATAAGACTGCTGATTCATCTTTTCCTTCACTGTTTAATTTACTTTAAAAAATGAACACTGGGTGTTTAGTCTGTACATGTGTGAAAGTGTGTGTTTGTGTGGATGAGTGTGTTAAACCACGGTCCTTCACTCGCCAGCTGGACACCAGACAACCAAACAGCAACAGCTGCAAAAATGGACAGAGTGTCAAAAGAGGAGAAAAGGGCAGCGATGGGGAGTGGATGGGTGCAGAACCACACTGTGGAGCAAACATTTTGTTCTTTTTCTTTTCTTTACCAAACTTCTTTATATTTGTCCCTCTCTCTTAATTTTATACATTCTTTGTTCATGCAGTTTTGGAAAAACCAAACTTCCCCTGAGAGCTCCCCAGCTAGCTAAGCTGTGACAAAGGTGCAGACTGCTAAGTCTAAAACTAAGCTTATATCACTAAACGATGCAACTTTTAGTTAAAAGCTTTTGTTGTCATCATGAACTCATTCAGTGCCAGCCATTTTCAGAATTTCTACCCCCCTCAGTGCCAGCTGTTTTTGAGAATTTTGACTTATTTTTAAAGACTTACAGAATATTTTGTACTATGACAATTCTGGCACCAGATTCTGAAAGATTAAAGTCTCCAATTTCATAAAAAAATTTTTTTTTGTTTCTAGCTTGTTTCGTTCTTCTGTAATCCTCAATTGAATAGAGACAAGTTTCACACAAATCACCAGTTTGTGACAAAAAGCTGAGAAAAACAGCTTTTTCTGAAAAAATCTATTAGTGACTTTGAAGCAATGTCTTTTTTTTGCTTTAGGGACACCTCAACGTATGTTTCCTGCTTTCCATGCTCTGGTCGAGTGTGTGCTGCTGTGAGCTGGTGGAAACTTCAGCATCAATTCTAGTAGTGCCATTTTCTGTCTCGTAAACTGCTTTCCTCTCCCTCTGAGCTCTGCCCATCACGGATGATCTCTCATCCAAAGGTGCACTGCTACCACCTACATGTCACCTATTATTTTGCTATCTGGCTCACAGTTGAATGTTTTGCTTACTGTATTTTGTATTTGCCCCCTTCCTCCTGACACGTAGAGATGACCCGTTTGGTCCGGTTTGTTGGTGGTTTTATCTCACGATCGCAACATTATCAATAATCCACTCAGGTCCATACATGTTCTGTGTTAGTATGTAATGCTGTGAGCTGCTGGATACTTCACAATATCACTCCCTCATCCCTGCTTCTTCCTCCTTAGCTAATGGTAACATCAGTGGCTAATCTCTCATCCAAAGGTGCGCTGCTGCCACCTTCAGGGCACAGTTGGTCACTACATTAACAGAGAAGCCTGATATTCACAGTAGAACTCTGTCACAGTGTATCCTAGCAACTTCTGTGAAAAAACGTATTTGACGTAATATTACGTCTTTGGCACTGAGAGTTTGGATTTGAAATGACGTAATATTATGTCAATGGCACTGACTGAGTTAAAGGCTTTGCACAATATAAATACAGATCAGAATGGAAACTTATTCTTAAAGCTGATATCTGGAGTTTCGGAGAAACATCTTGATGTCCCGCCCTTAACAGCCTCACTTCCTCCCACTGCCTCTGCAATCTACCAGAAGCCACGCCTCTACTTTTCTGCACGCGCATCACAGAAAATAACAAGGTTGCTTCGGGTCGCATTGATATAGGTCTATGGGTCAGGTAAAAGCCAAAATCATATTTACCTGTTTGCTGTTGTGACGCGCGGCCTTGTATCTGTGCACAGTTCCGCATTCACTTTGATTCACAGTCTCAGAAATAGGAAGTCGTATTTGTTTGTATTTGTATAGGGTTTTATAGGACAAAGGATGGACTTATATACATTAATGTATATGAATGACCACTGGCAGTAGACCATAGTAAAAGACTAGGTATTTTATTCACATTTCATACGAATCAGAAGGCAGTGGATCTAAAAAAATTTCTCTGAGAACCACTGGCAATTGTGACTGAATTTGTCATATTTCAGCTGCTGATGGAGAACATTGCTTATTTCACAGCAATTTGGATTCAGTCTTCAAGATGGAAAGTCTTCAATTCAAATTCTGTTGGGGTTATTTTTTAGTTGGACTTTTCTTAGTTGGTTTTTGTTTTGTGACATGGTTGTATTTTGGTGTTGATATGTTCGGTCTCCCAGTCTATGTTTAGGTTTTAGTTCCTTTTCATTAATAACGGCCGTGTCTTTTTTGTGTGTGCGTGTGTTTGTGTGTGCGCATGTGTGTCTGCACACTAAATGGGTTATTCCTTTTTTTTTTTTTTCTTTTTTTTTTTTTTTTTTTTTATAAAATGGGTTATTCCAACTCCCTTCTGTTTGCGCTCAGGTTTTATTCATCTCCTAATTGCTCTTTCCTCATTATTAAAGATCAATGTTTGAACACAGAGTGGCTGCTGAATCAGTGTCTAGACGATGTTTTCCCTCTCCCGATCTCTCAGCATTTTATAATTAGTCAGTGACTTTTATATCTTTCATCATCTTTCTTATGTATTTACATTTGTGCCAGCCTACACAGTGTACGGGGCAGGGCCCAGCCCAGAACACTTATTTTTGCTAGCCACCGGCGTGTGTGCTTGGTTTCAGAAACAAGCAGACCTGCTAAAAACTTTACTTGTGACTATAACTAGAATAAACTACACATTGAATCTAACTCATCATCTGTCCTCAAGCTGTTTAACAAAAGAACCAGAAAAAAAATGTACAAAAACATGCTTACTATTCTTGAACACGAAGAAGAAATAAACTGAACACAAGACAGACTCAATTTTCTTTAATCTCCTTCTTCCACTTTCCACTTTGCCTCCACCATGGTTTTTTTTTTTTTGGCTCCTCCTGGGTCCCAGAATTGTGACTATTGCATTTCAATTATGTAAATGATGAGAGCTGGCCATTCAGACAGTAGTCACATTACAAAATATCTGATACTTATTGGAGTTAGGAGGATATATGAAGGTGGTGTGTGTCGTATTTGAAAAAATCGTAATTGTGTTGTACAAACTGTCTTCAACAAATCAGATACAGGTCGCATTTGGAAAAAAAAAATGAGTTTGGGCCACATTTGTCTGCAGTCTGAATATAGCCCTACCTTGGATGATGTTGTTGTGATTGTGTCTGTGTCCTAGCCATGTGACTATACAGAGCAGTGCTTTTTGTCTGGTTTACAAAAATGTCCTTTTTGTCACAACATGAGAGTTGTTCATGTTTACTGACTCATTCCCCTGAACATTCTGTGCTTGGGGCAATTGTAACGTAGTCAAGAATCCATCCTAATCTCCTTGTATTATTCAATGTTTAATACAGGCGATTAGTCTGAAAGCGCTCACCAGGCATTTTAAGTTCTGGGTAGCTGAGTGGGGTGGGACAAACACGCTCAACGTAATCAATCAAACGAAGAGCAGACGTGATGACAATAGCGCAGCAAGCTAAGTCGACTCCCTAAATGGAGCCGGGGGAAAAAAATGGCGTGTAGTACGGTTCAGACTTATGGTTTTATAGCCTCTCCTTGTTGTGGATTCAAAAATATTTCAAGGTCTTTTAAAAACAGAGCAGAGCGCATCTTGTCTGTGGCAGGCGCCATTTTTGTTTTGACTCTGCTTGGCACAGGAGATATGACGTTATTCTAGTACGGCTCTGATTGGCTCGGTTTCTTTCGAACCGAGGAAGTGAGCTGAAATGACTGCATTACCATACCATACCATACTTTCTTCCTAAAAGGAAGGAAGTGGGTGTGGCTTATTGCTAGGCTAATTGTAACGAAGAGTTGGATTATCATATTATATCATAACGTATCCATCCATCCATTTTCCAACACGCTTGGTTCTTTCCAAGAGTCGCGGGGATCATAACATATATGTTTGTTTTTTTTATTTGGTTTGAAACGGAATATCCAAAGAACAAATGATACACAGATTTAAATCACAGTACGTAAGTCTGTCTCTCATGTGTCAGTATAGCAAAGCTATTGTTGGCAGAGAATCTCTAACCCTTTAAATTTTCCCACAGCCTTGTCCCGACTGTCTCACAGCTATGTAGTTTGAGACCCTGTTTGACCTGTTGCTTTACCGACCTAATCCATCCTTCACTGTACAGAAGTGTCAACATTTTGGTGCTGATAATTGCAGGTTTTTGTCCACAGATCTCAAGCTGTCCCATGCTTTCCAATTATTTTATAGTCTTAGTTTTGGGTCTCAGTATGTGAGTTTTGTTTTTGTTTTTTTTAGCATGTGTCCCATCACCACAATGGGAAGGGACTTTAGAAGAAGTAAGCGGTTAAGCAAAGGGGGCTGCGGCAGAGTCAGAGCATGGAGGCCAAGGGAATGAAAGCGACCGCAGAAGAGTCTGTGTTTAGTGGGTTAGTAGAGCGTTGGCCTTCGTTGGCAAAGCCTTGGACCACTTAGCCTTTGCAGTGCAACGAATGCTATCAGGCCTTCAATCGGATTCGCCACACTTTACATGATGATCCAACTCAGAACTCTGATGCTCCATTTTTGGAAAGATAAAGTAAAGGAAAAAGTCCAGCCCATGTTGAGCTTCTGTTAAAGGCTTTTTAATGTCTTCCTTTTCTCTTCCTCGCATCAGGATCCATTATCCTGTCCTGTGTCTATATTGTCTCCAGATTGAATGCCTGCTTTCTCCTGAGTCTTTTCCTTTAGTGTTCAGTGGAGCTCAGTCAATGAGGACTTCATGAGTGTGAGTGTGTTTGTGTGCCGTGTTCTCATCCTCCAGCCAGAAGAAGTGGCACCAGACAAGCCTTATAAGGATTTGTTAGATCATTGGCCACACCATCAGTAAAATAGAACCACATGTGTGCATGGGCTTCAGTATTGGCTTTTACCCCAAGTGTGTGTGTGTGTGCATGCGTGCGTATGTGCGTGTGTGAAGACATGTATAGTTGTGTGTAAGGGAAACCATGTGTGATGAGAGGTAGCTGAGAGAACAGGAGTCTGTTACTAATGCACAGAGTGAAGGTCACAGTATATGGTCAATGTCGAAAGTAGAAACACACATACACACTGTCTGGTTTCAATTTGTTATCAGAATCTTTATTTATCATTGCACATTTTACAGAGCATCGGAATTTTCCTGCTCCTGTCCTCCCATGTTTTATATGTTAAATGTGATTTTTGTGTTTTCTGGGACGGGATGAACCTGAAATGAAATTTCATTGCTCTGTTGCTCTGTAAAATGCGATGAGAAATACAGATTCTGATACACACTGTCTGGTTTCAATCTGTTATGTGTCATTGCATTTATCTAAGAAGCATTACATAATCAATCAATCCATTTTTATTTATAAAAAGCGCTTTTCATACAAATAGATGCAGAAGATGCACAAGTTAAAATACGGACAGAATAAGGACAATGGCACACGACTGGGTACAGAGGATCTAGGTAAGGAGACATCACAAGGAGCCGTCTGCACCAGGAGCAGGACACAGACCGTGGGCACAGGGTGCTGAGTCAGAGCCCACAGTCTAGCAAAAACAGCAAAAGCTATTCACCATCACTGAGGGCCACGAGACAGCGCCACTGCAGCCACGGCCCATCACAGCACCCAGTGCAGAGGATCCCTCCGAGGAAACACTGGGATAGTCATTTTAAAACATGAAACTATAAACACAACATAAAAGAACAATCCTAAGACTATAAGAACAACATAAAATAACGCAATCCTGAAACTGTAAAAACAATATAAAAGATAGTAGTCCTAAAACTATAAAAGTAACATAAAACATAATCCTAAAACTATAAAAACAACATAAATTATTACAATCCTAAAACTATAAAAACATCAAGATGACAATAAAAACATGAAATATAAGAATCCTAAAATGAATAAATAATTTGCTAAAGCTACTTTAAAAGGGTGGGTCTTGAGCCTGTTCTTAAAATTATGAATGTTCTCTGCAGCCTAGAGGTAAGGCGAGGTGTTGCTTTGGTGTGTGTATTATCAGTGAACTGATCGAGTATTATCCTGCTGCCTTGTTTCATCCTTTGATGAGTTTAGCAGAGCAGAAACTAGCTCTCGCTCTTTCTTTCCTGGTCTCCATCTTTCTTACACAGCTTGTCTGGAATGTACAGATGTTTCCTTTTGGGAATGGGCGTGTTACACACACACACAAGCGTGCGCGCACACACACGCACGTTTGCATACACACACATGCTTAAAACATGTGAGAGAAGGCAAAGAAAAGTGCAGTTGTCGCTCTGCATTGCACTCGTTCGATGTGTCTCGTTTGTGATTCTGTTAACAATTTTCTTTGTGAGAGAGAGTAGAATTATGAATCAGCGCAGCAGTTTATTGCTCTTCGGCTAAGCAGCGGTCTCTGCCTCCCATTGGGTTTTTTGCCCTCTCGTAACCTCCAGTTCCTCCTTTTCTGGCGGCTTCTCCTCTCCAGATTTTCTTTATTTCATTTCATCGCTCTCACAGCAGAGAATCAGTCCAGCGGCTCAGACAAGATTCAAGCCTCTAAACATCTTAGAAGCTCTCACCTGCAATATATTCACTCCATTTCTCGTGTGAGAAAGAAGCATAGGGTTTTATTTCATAATATTTCTCAAAATATCTCAGTAAAGGTCACATCTTATAGTGAGACATCTCACTCATATTACTCATAGAACCGGGGTTACGAGAGTAATCTAAGGTTCTATTTGATAATATTTATGAAATATTAACCTAAAGTTACTAAGGTAAATGTCAGAACATCTGGATACTTTCACTAAAGTGCTTGGTTGAATTTGTACATTTGTTGATTTATGCATGGCTACTTTATTAAAGGTGCATTATGTGGAATTTTCAACTTTTACATATGTCTACCTAAAACATATTTTTGACTGTTAAGAAACATGTTCTTAGCTGTCATGCCATCTGTGATTTTTTTTTTTTTTTGAGACTTCATAGTTATACTGTATATACAAATATTAAATATTGCCGACCCGGCCAACCTGTAGTACCTATTTTCCACAGGTTGGGTGAGTATAAGCCTATTTACAGCAGAGCAGTCCCTGAACTAGGCCATCTCAGGTAACAAACATCCATCAAACAGATTAACGATGCGCTACCCGTGAGGTTTACAACTAACAAACAACTGCTTGAACATCTTCACTCATGAACGCATCACACATGTAAAGCTGACGATATACATCGGCACACATGGCATGTGTTTATTGTTTGAAATGTTTTTTTAAGTATTTAATTGACAAAAACCTTGTTCAATGAGAGAGAAAAAAGGGAAAGCTTAGGGGTTAGAGTAGAATAACTTTATTGATCCCACAGTGGGTAAATTTAGTGTGACAAGACAGCTCAGATAAAGTGCAAGAACAAAGAAAAGAATACCCAAAAGACACCTGAAGAATATAAGTAAAAGTTTATTGCAAATGTAAATTTCATCTCAATGATCTGATTATTATTTTCTTTTTTCATTTAGAACTTGAACATCTGATTTTAGTCAAGGATTTCTAATTTTCACCGTTTAAGAATGAGGAAAAAGTTTTTTTCTACTTTTCTTAGAAAATCAGAAATGAAAGAAATGGAATAAGCAATCACTTCAGTGTGAAGGAGCTTATCAATTGCTCTATATCTCTATAAATGTGAACACCTGACATTTACCATGCATTCCCAGTGGGAACGCACGGTAAAGCAGTAGATAAATGATAAAGCAGTAGAAAAATTAAAGGATCCTCTTTTTTTGCTCCAGTGGTGGTAAACTAACATTTTAATCCTGTTTGATTTTAAAATTAACATCTCCAGTATGACCCTCCAGAAGATTTTGTGTATTACTTCTGGATGCAGGGGAGGCTCTTCACACTGTTTTAATGAATGTCAATGTTAGAGATTTTCTGATCACCATTTTTGGCTCCAGAACTAATGTTTAGATTTTTGAGTCTCTGCCAATTTGTTTTTTTTTCCTGATCCACCATTTTTCTATTGTTTTCAGTTATGAAAACTGATATTTAGAAACATCATTATAGTAAATAGTGCAAATACTAAGGGTGTCCCAATCCAATTAAGATATCGGATGTCAGCCCGATATACTGTAGATAGATAGATAGATAGATAGATAGATAGATAGATAGATAGATAGATAGATAGGTGGATAGATACATACATAGATAGATAGATAGATAGATAGATACAATAGATAGATAGATAGGTGGATAGATAGATACAATAGATAGATACAATAGATAGATAGATAGATACAATAGATAGATAGATACAGTAGATAGATAGATAGATAGATAGATAGATAGATAGATAGATAGATAGATAGATAGATAGATACAATAGATAGATAGCTAGATAGATAGATACAATAGATAGATAGATAGATAGATAGATAGATACAATAGATAGATAGATACAGTAGATAGATAGATAGATAGATAGATAGATAGATAGATAGATAGATAGATACAATAGATAGATAGCTAGATAGATAGATAGATAGATAGATAGATACAATAGATAGATAGATAGATAGATATATACAGTAGATAGATAGAAAGATAGATAGATAGATAGATAGATAGATAGATAGATAGATAGATAGATACATACCCTTATTTGAGACCTAACGACAACAGCGTGACAAGCGTAGTTCTGTTTCCCTAAACGGAGCCAGCAGACAAAAACAGCATGTTGTATGATACAGACTTACAGTTTTAAAGCCTCTTCTTGTTGTGGTTTCAACAATATATCCAGGTCTTTTAAAACAAAGCAGAGTGCAGTTTCGAACGTCTTCTCCGGGTCAGCCGCCATGTTTGTTTTGATACTGCTTGGCGCAGGGTATGTGACATTTTTTCCTGTTCAGCTCTTATTGACTCAATCTACTCTGGATTGAGGAAGTGAGCAGAAATGGCGGCATTACCAGAATTAGCACTGCACTATAAAATCTCTACACCATGCACTCCTAATTTTTAGGAACACACCTGCAATAGCAAACAGAGCAAAACTCTAATTTATATTGCTCACACAGGCGCAGAAGTCCAATTAGTATGGATTCAAGAAGCTGAGATCCAATAAGAGGTCTGCATTCATTGTGCAGCGATGGAGGTTATAATGAGAACCTCTATATTAGTTCCATTTTCATTCACTGGTGTTCATCGCTTCTTAATTGCCTTTTTCCCATTGCCTTTTACAGTTAATATTCCAAACCTGGAGCAGACAACTTTCTTGTCAAGCCTTGACAATATACTCTATATATGTGAGTTGATGGTATTGGCTTTAAGATAAGATAGAATAAGCAGAGGTGTAAAGAGTACTGTTATATCCTACTGAAGTAGAACTACTGTTACTTGATTGAAATTGTACTCAAGTATAAGTACAAGTAAGTCATACATAAAATACTCAAGTACAAGTAAAAAGTAGCTCAATTAAATAGTACTCAAAGTAGAAGTAACTAGTTACTTTCACCCCCACGTTTATTTTTGGTAATAAATCTTCCCATGGTTTCCTTGCATACAGTAAACATCTCATGTATAAACTTTAAAAGGCAGAGAGCTTCCTGGAGGCGTGGCTTGTCCAGCTCAGTGCCGCATCAAATTCGTCATCAAAGTGGGAACGCGTCATCAAATTGGAGCGAGGTGTTTGGGCTCGCTCTGCTGTATGAAAGGAGCAAATCACCTTCTAACTAACAATTGAAGGAATCAATGAAAAAAAACACTTTGGGTATGTGTATGAAGCCCCTGATACCCAATAATTCCTGCTCTGTCCTCCACCTTTTGAACTGTTTAAATGAGTTTAAGGCATGGATTTTTTTAGTTTTAATGATCCAAAACTGAAGCTGTTCTGTTTGGTCCCAGCAACTCAAAAGTCTTGTTTAGTCTGAACTCTATGGACAAATATTTAAAGGAGTCTGTGACCAATCTCGGAGTCATTGTCGACTCCGGACTTACCTTTAATAAGCAATAAGCTCTTTTAAAAAAAGAGCTTCTTCCATCTGTGGCGTATCGCTAAACTTAAACCTGTTTTAGGTAAAAAAAAAAAAAGAACTGGAGACTGTTATCCATGCTTTTATCACAACACGACTGGACCATTGTAACTCTCTCTATGTTGGGCTCAGCCAGGCCACCCTCGCTCGCCTCCAGCTGGTACAAAACACTGCTGCCCATTTTTTAACTGGTAAAAGAAACATATACAGTAACACCTCATCTCTCCTCCCTTCACTGGCTCCCTGTACGCCAAAGGGTTGATTTTAAAAATATTTTATTGACTTAGAAATGTCTAAATGGCCTCAGTCCATACCTGTCTGAACTTCTTCAGCCATACACTTCGTCTCGGGCTCTACGCTCAGCCGACAAGCTACTCTTGGCCGTGCCGAGGACAAAAAGGAAGTCCAGAGGGGATCAGGCCTTCTCTGTGGCAGCTCCAAGGCTATAGAACGAGCTACCTTTAAATATAAGAGAGGCCTCTTCTGTTCCTATTTTTAAATCTCTTTTAAAAACACATTTGTTTGCTGCCGTGTGAGTCAATGTGATTTTTAACAGATTTTGTCTTTTAATGTTCAATGTTTTTCTTGTATATATTTTATGTTTTTATTGTACAGCACTTTGGTCAAACCTTGGTTGTGTTTAAACGTGCTTTATAAATAAATTGGATTTGGAATGGGACCGGGACGTTTATTAACAAACAGCATATATATACTGTATATATATTGATATAGGCAATATTATATATTTTTTAAACCACCGAAATAGAAAACTCGATATATCTTGAATCTCGATATATTGCCCAGCTCTAGTGTGTATCTTATCCATTTTAAATGGAGAGTATTTGTAAGTTCACCAAGCCACATTTCAGATAATATTCTAAAAATATTTATCCAATGGTTCTGAACTTTGTGGCACAAAGCAAAACTGTGAAGAAGAATAACTAAGCAACTGTTACATGTGGAGGATGTCTCAGTATAGATTTTATGATATAAAAATGGGGTCACGAACCAACAAAGGTTGGGAACCACTGGATTAGATGTTTATGTTCAGAGTAAGCACTGCCGTGCAAACTGATCAGAATGATTTCTTATTGATATTTACCTGTTTATCCCCACATGCATTATAAACGTGCAATGTTTGTTTCCACAGAGATCTCTCCAAAAACCACATCTCCTCCTTTGGTAGCAACTTGTTAGATCGTCTCACTAGTCTCCAGGAGCTGTAAGTAAAAACCTTATCATGTGGTTGAACTTATTTACTACTGCACAATCACTAGAAGTATTGATCTAAATAAATGTGTCTCTTTAAGATATCTTCAAGGGAACCGGATCAATGTTTTCCCCAGAGGGGTCTTCTGCTGTGGGCCTCTGTCAGTTCTGTGAGTAGAAAGTCCAGGCGAGACATTGACCTGGTAATGCTGATGAAAAGATGACAGTGCTGGAAAGAAATTTAAAAAGAAACCAAAATGAGAGCAGTGGAGGGAAAGTGTGGGCTCAGTCTGGATTTAAGTAGGCAGAGTCCCAGGAGCCAGGCAGCTTTACAAAAACGAAAAAGAAAGAAACGACATACTGTACACCGCACACACATAAACACACACACTAATCACTGCTCGATTAAGTTCAATTACAGCTTACCGCTCCAGGCGCCCTCCCTCCCTCCATCTGTCGCTCTCCTCCTGCCCCCATCCATTACCTTATTTCTTCCACTCATTGAACAGTCAAATAAGCACATGTTTCTATGCTTGTGTGTGTGTGATGAGAGAGAACTCTGATGGTTTCCATAAGTTCTTTCCAAAACCACCACACAACGGCCCCATTATGCAGCCGGCTGGATGGAGGAAGGAGGGAGTGAGACGGAGAAAATGGAGAGGAGAATGAAGGCAACAAGTGTGGACAAAAAAATGCTTTCACAGACTAACGCAGACTCAACTCTGAAGTGTTTTTCTACTACCTGTTGTCGTTCTTGTACCCTTATTTGATTATTGACAACTTTGTATAGAATCTATACCTTTTATTTATATTGTACAACTAAGAGTTCAGAGTGAAAGGAAAGCTGTAAACTCACAAAAGTTTCTATGAACTCACTTCTGCAAGGTAATCATTAATACCTTGGTTACAAAACTAAAAGCATCTTTTTGTTTGTTTCTTTTAGTGATTTGAGCAACAACCTGATCACCACTATAGAGGAAAGAATATGTGACAACCTGTGCAATCTGACCCAGATGTAAGTCACCACAGTTCATTGTTTGACAGTGTGTATCTATGAAATGCTTTGGACACTGCTGTGAGGTTTGAAATAGTTCAAATGTGTCCCCTCGTTCATGCCCTGTTCCTCATTTTTGCCATAACGTATGACCAATTATGTTCACAAGTCAAAGCTTTTAAAAACATATTTTGCATCAGCTACATTATTTAAGCAACAGGCCCCTAATAAACAGCCATCCTGTCCAAACTACACTAAGGCTGTGTTCCAAATCACACCGTACTATACGCTACAAACTCAATGAGTATATACTGTCTACTATATACTATATATAGATATGTAAGGAGGATGACCGATGGTGACCGTTCCTACTGAAGTATGCTTTGAAGTTTCCCAAGATGCATTTTGAACCTAAATAACAAAAACCTGAAGCACACTGAGGCTAAATATCTCTGTTGATTCGCAACCTTTGAAAGTTCTGAAAACATTTTTAGCGAGAAAGTGACCGAGTAGAATAACAACATGTTGTCATTTGATACATTAAACTCGGTGAAACTAACTAATGGAAGACAAGAAGAAATGCAATTGTTTTGAAAAAGGGACTTTTATCTTGAAGCCGGTCCCAGGACGTTTTTACGTTTCACTCGCAATGTATCATGAAGTGATTGAGTATGACTAGTGTGTCCACCATGCATACTTAAGAAATGTCCAGATATAGTATATATCCAGGTATTTCTCGCTTACTCAATCTTGACATATTATCTAATCTGAATGGACTGCTTACTCATTTTGACATCAGACTTAGTGTGACTAGTACATTAGTACAGTATGTGATTTTAAACACAGCCTAAGACTAAAAACAAAGTTGGGACTTTGAAAACTATGTGCCATTTGCCTTAATGAGGTAAAAGTTGACAAAAATGCTCTTAAAGACTAAACCCAGACCGAATTTGTTTTGTCAGATTGTTAATTTTTGATGTTGGTGGCACAGGAAATCATCATTTACTTATTAATTCAGTCATCTCCTTGAAAGACAACCTCTCATACTCCCATTCACTCTTAATGGAGACTCCATTTAACCTATAACCCCTCTATTCTATTCTATTCTATTCTAACATGTTAACTCCCTACAGAAAAAAACCCAAATGGTATAGGGAACGTGAGCTGGGTTTAAACCGTTGTGAGACAGGTTAGTTTTACCCTTCTGATGATGTGTTGTTGCAGTAGTAATCCTATATAAATATATATATATATATATATAATCCATCTTAAAGCGAGTGACAAAAGACCCTAATCAGTAGTAACACTGAAGAAGGGTGTGAGAGGTGCTATAATGGAATTCATCTTTTTGTCTTCTTGTCTTCTGTAATTCCTATTATCTGCCCTTCCTTCATTCCACCTGGCACTGCAAACACTGTGTCTTTTTTGTCAGAACCTTATTCGTACCCTTCACCTCTTTTTCGTATGGTTTTTGTTCTTCCTTCTAAAGAAATATATCTTTAGCCGTACTTTAATATGCCACAGCACAAAGGCACTGAGCACGTTTACGGTGTATATTGGCTCACATGGATGGAGTTACTTTGCCACCTCCTAAAATATGCAGTGAAAGGAATATGTGTCAAAAGAAAATAAAGGGCTATAGGACCATCACAAAGAGTTGCATGTTGTATTTCCATATTATAATGTCAAGTCTGAATATAAAAGCATTTAATTAAATAATTTTATCCTTAACATTTTGAAAAGTTATTAGCTTTTTTGCCAATATCCCATACAGTCCAAAACTTCATTTTCAATATTATTACAGATATATACGGTAGATAGATCCTCTGCCCCCAACCTAATTTTAAGTGTCATTATTATAGATGTCCATGACAAAAATGAGAAAACTAAATCAACTTCAACTATGGAAAAAGTGCCATATTTATTTATAATATATCTCAAACAACTGCACATATCAGTTTTTAAATATCAGTGGAAAAACTAATACCGATGTAACCGATATTTCATTTTAGGCAAGGCACCGAAATCTATTTGTCAGTGATTCTCAAACCTTTTTGGCTAAATTACCCCCATTTTCTTATTTCTGAATCTAAGTACCCCTTTGTCCAGATACATTTTGCTCAGAATACTATGAAAAAAACTACTATAGAGCGTTTTAATTAAAGAGTGTTGACAGTCATTTTAAAGAATCAAACGTTGTAAATAAGTGGAATAAAACAGTATTTAGTGCTTGCTGAATAGATTTATTTTGACAGTTTTTATCATTTCTGGTCATCTTTCATCTCTCTTGGTGTGGGATCAAGACTGACCTTTGTATATTCAGTTCATGTTCTAATTTTTATCATTTTCATCATCATCATTTTTATGATTCATTTTGTGATACAAAACTGTTAACCAAAAATACATATTTTAAAATTCCCAAATTTGTAATGCTTTTATTTATTTGTTTGCAAGGCAATTTATTTGTATAGCGCATTTCATACACAAGCTAACTTAGTGTGCTTTACATGATCAAAAAGTGCAACAGAAAACATTCAACAGCTTAAAAATCAATAAAAACATTAAAATCAGCAGTAAAAACATTTAAAATCATCAACAAACACATTACATAATAACAACATGACCAAAACTCTCTCTCTCATTCATATGTAGTAGAGAAAAAAAGTGCCTTTAACTTTGATTTAAAAATGTTGACATTAGATGCTGACTCCAGCTCTGCTGGCAGTTTGTTCCACTTCTTTGCAGCATAACAACTAAACGCAACATCACCATGTTTACTGTAAACTCTGGGCTCCACTATCTGACCTGTGTCCATAGATCTGAGAGACCTGCTGGGTTCATACCTGACTAACATGTCACTGATGTATTCTGGACCAAACCCATTCACAGATTTATACACCAGCAGCAGAACTTTAAAGTCTATTCTGAGGCTGACTGGGAGCCAGTGTAAAGACTTTAAAACTGGAGTAATGTGATCTGATCTCTTTGTTCTGGTTCAGACCTGAGCTGCAGCGTTCGGAACCAGCTGTAGCTGTTTGATGCTTTTATGGGGGATTCCTGTCAGAAGACCATTACAATAGTCCAGTCTGCTGGAGATAAAAGCATGGACCAGTTTCTCTTGATCTTTCTGAGCCATTAAACCTTCCACTCTAGAGATGTTCTTTAGGTGGTAGAAGATGTTTTTGTGATAGATTTGATCTGACTGCTGAATGTAAGATCTGAGTCAATCAGAACACCAAGGTTTTTGACTTGGTCTTTAGCTTTTAAAGATCGAGACTCAAGATACTTGCTGATAGCAGTCTTCTTTTCCTTGTTACCAAAGACAATCACCTCCATCTTATCATGATTTAGTTGAAGGAAGTTTTCACTCATCCAGCAGTTTACTTTTTCTAAGCAGTCACACAACACCTCAATGGGACTATAGTCATCTGGATTCAGTGATAGATATAGTTGTGTCATCTGCGTAGCTCTGAAAATCAACCTTACAGTTCTGTAAAATGTGTCCTAAAGGAAGCATATAAAGGCTAAACAGAAGGGGTCCAAAAACAGAGCCCTGAGGAACACCACAGGTCATTGGTAATCTGTCAGATTCAAAGTTTCCAATGCTTACAAAATAACTTTGCTCCTCCAAGTATGACTTAAACCATTACATTACTTTTCTAACCCACGTTTGTAATCTGTGTAACAAAATTGTATAGTCCACAGTGTCAAATGTAGCACTTAGATCAAGGGTGCCAGACTCCAGTCCTTGAGCGCCGGATTCCTGAGACTTTTAGATGTGTCCCTGCTCCAACACACCTCGTTGAAACCAATGTGTTGTTATCAAGCTCTGCAGAAGCATGATAACAAGCCATTCATTTGATTCAGGTGTGTTGGAGCAGGGAGACATCTAAAAGTCTCAGGAATCCGGCCCTCGAGGACTGGAGTCCGTTAACTCTGACTTAGATCTAATAGATTGAGAACAGATACTTTTCCTGAATCAGTGTTATGTCATTGATCACTTTGATAAGTAGTACCCCCTGTACCCATAGGGGTACACGTGCCCAGATTTGAGAATCACTGCTTTAAATGATTAAAAAGTGGAACAGAAAGCATGAAACAAAAAATTAATAAATCTACAGTAAAAATAATTAAAATCATTAAATCAACAATATGAAATTAATATAAATTTCCGGCAGCCTCACCATGTTTGCTGCGAACTTTGGGTTCCACTATCTGACCTGTGTCCTTTTATGGCGTATATCAACCAATATTATCGGTGGGTGGATATTATTGTCTATTTCTACTTCTTGGTTATAAATTCTGCCCCTCTGTTTCTTTGTGTCCTCCAGCGATCTGAGTGGTAACCCCTTTGAGTGTGACTGTAAGCTGTTCCGATTGGTCAGTCAGCTTAAGAAAAAAGGGGTCCAGATCCGCCGTCCACAAGCTATGCTCTGCAACCAGCCACCGAAGCTTCGCCAAGAGCCACTGTTTAACATAAGCCAATTAACCTGTGGTAGGTAGCAATAATACACTACACAAAAGGAGAGTTTAATGAGGGTCCGATCCAGCATGATTATTATCTAGGGTTGTTGTTAAAAACTACTGGCAGAGAAAGCTCATGGGTTTGTGCCCTGAAAGACATGCAGTATCCCTATTTTTAATATGCATGTGGGGCTTTCTGAGGGTCTTGGTTGGTTAAAGTTTAAAAAGCCTGAGCATTGAAAAACTAGACAATACTTAAACCAATGTTGGGGTCAATTACATTTTTCAATTACAATTCCTTCTTTAATTACCCATGTTCATTTACAACTCAATTATGATTACAGCAACCAACATTTTTTCCAATTACAAATGAATTGCAATTATTATTTTTCCCCCCAAGTCAATTTCTAAAGTTTAAATTCAGTTATTCACAAATACTGAGCCTGTAAAAAATAAGCCCACAAAACATAACCTTCCTCTTGTGTTAGTTTTCTGTTAGCATCTCTTATGATAACGGGTCAGTTTGACCCATGTCTTAAGTTAGCTGTAAAATATCATCTATCATCAAATTTGATTCTCATCTCTCTGTTACCTTGTTAGGCTTCCTAATCAATGGAAATATTGGTATTAATATTTTTGGTGTGGGCGTCTGAGCCTTTCTTTCTGTCAGTAGATTTAAATTTTTTTTAAATGGTAAAATTATCCTCTAGCGAACTGACAAATAAAGTTGATATTCATATTTTGATAATTATGTATGTTTAAGCCAAAGAACTGTAACTTTGTTCCCCAGGTTTGCATTTATTTAAATGTAAATGTTTTTATAGAATTTCCATACCAGTTACAATTACGAGGTCAGTTATCTGAACTCAATTACAATCAAATTACAATTGCAACAACAACATGTATTTCCAATTACAAGTATAATTATGTCATAATTTTAATTAATTATCAATTACATGATTATAATTATAATTGACCTAAATCTTGACTTCAACAGGTAAATATCAGTCTTTGGCTGGCTTTGTGTTGCCAGTAGCTGCATGAATTTAAGCGCGATAAACATTAAAAAAGATTTAACTAACAGCCATGTTGTGACGCTCCGTCTTTACTTCAGGTCCAAACTACGCAGCATGTCTTGAAGACAGCAGCAGTGGTGGAGGCGGACGAAGCGAGCTTGTCATCTTTTCTTCTTCTATTCCTGGAAACTTCACCCGGGAACAGTGTAACAGTGTGTGTTTTAGTGAAGCATCACATCTCTACGGGGGTCTGGGGGAGAGGCATGAGTGTCTCTGCAGCACCAATTCTCAACCCAACTTGATCAGTGAAGCTCAGTGCTCCACCGCGTGCACAGATCCTAATGTCATGCAGGTATGAATGGTACCTCAGATCTTTACGTTTATAACTGCTTGGTCAGTTTATGTTTTTCTTGAACTGATATTTTTATGATGTCTTGACATGGGGTATTGCTTAAAATCTCATCTGTAGCCTTTTTTTTCCAAAATGCACAAATGGATTTCTTATAAAAATTACTGGCAACACTTTACTTGAAATTTTATACATACTGTAAAGGCTGACATTACACTGTCATTATTATGACATGACACCTGTCATTAGCATGAATAAGGTGTCGTGAAGACTTCACTAAGTGTTGTTTGTTACCCTAACCCAGGGCTATTCAACTGGTGGCCCGCGGGCCAAAACCGGCCCATTCCTCAAACTCAACCGCCTGTGACCCATCTATCCATAGTTGGTGAATAACCTGTTTAATGTCCACTAAAAACTGGTGTCATAAATTAGAAAAAAAGGCGTCATAAATTAGCAAAAGTCGTTATAAATTGGCATAAGGTGTCATAATTTAGTGAAAGGTGTCATAATTTTGCAAAAGGTGTCATAATTTAGCGAACGACACTTAATGACAGCCTTCATGACACCTTAATCATGCTGACAGATAATGACAGCGTAATATCAACCTTATGTATAAAACTTCAAGTAAAGTGTTACCAATTTATTATATGATTAACTTCGTTATGGTTTCTTGCTCATGTGCTTTCTCATTCTCTGCAGCAATGTGGCTGGACATTGGCTCGTGATGTATTTGTGGTAAAGTTTTCAATTTCACTGCAACCTCTCCCACTGCAAAGCGTCCACGACCTCGTCACCTTCACCACCTCCTCCTCGGTCACGCCCCTGATACTGTCCTGGGACTTTGGCGACGGCTCTGCTCGGGTCAATACAACAGGAGCTGCTTTGACGAAAGTGTCTCACAAATATGGCCTCCCGGGGCGTTATACTGTCAGCGTGATGGCCTGGGCCGAACAAAAAGAAGTAAGATACACAATAAAGTGAAATCATACCTCACACATCACTTGGAGGCTCACATTAGCACTGAGTATGTTTTTATGCAGGATTTGTGTGTGCATTCATGCAGGTTTGTTAAAATGCTAATAGTGTTGTTGCTCATGTTCAGGTAGTTCACGTGTCTACACGCAGAGAGGTGATGGTGACGCTTCCTCCCAAGCTGGAGTTGCACTGTCCACCGCTCTCAGTGGCTAATAACAGTCTGGACGTCCAGCTGGTCAGTTGGGGAGCTGTTGGCTTAAACGTAGACTGGAAGATTACAAAAGACGGTGTCCAGATTGCCAAAGGTAAAAACTGAGCAGCTAATATTGCACAGCTGGCAGACGATCAATACTGATTGATTCGACTCTTGTTGCAATCAACATTTATTTAGTCTGAGCTTTACTGCTGATGAAGGTCTCAACATCCTGTGATGATCCCTGTGGGTGGTATCTGGATTAAAGGCTATGCTCTGGAAGTGCATCCATCTGTTTTTCTGTTTGATTGTCTTCGGTTTGATTGTCTATATATCATCCATCCATCCGGTTGTCTGTTTGATTGCCCATATATTCATCAATCCATCCATCCATCCATCATCCATTCATCCATCTGTTTTTGTCTGATTATGCCTATATCATTCATCCATTCATTCATCCGTTTGTCTGTCTAATTATCCATATATCCATCCATCCATTCATTCATCCGTTTTACTGTTTGATTGTCCATATATCCATCAATCTATCCATCCATCCATCCATCCATCCATCATCCATTCATCCATCCATCCATCTGTTTTTGTCTGATTATCCCTATATCATTTATCCATTCATTCATCCGTTTGTCTGTCTAATTATCCATATATCCATCCATCCATTCATTCATCCGTTTTTCTGTTTGATTGTCTATATATCCATCCATCCATCCATCCATCCATCCATCCATTCATCCATCCATCCAACTGTTTTTGTCTGATTATCTCTATATCATCCATCCATGTTTGCAACTGAGAACAGATTTTTTTTCCAGTATAGATATAGAATCAACCTCGCTTTTTAAAAAAGACAAACAAACAAAACAATTTAATATATTGGCATTGTTATTTGGATATTTAAAACCAATCAGAATTACACCGTTTTTTTTACTGTTTGGTTTTTCCGTTTTCCTGTTTCTGGTTTTAAATTAATGAAACAAAAAAAACAATTTTTCAATATTTTTATTTGGTTTTGAAACGAAATAACCAAAGAACAAAGGGTACACGGATTGTTCATATATATATATATATATATATATATATATATATATATATGAATTTTTCTGTATGAATCCAATCATCAAAGGTTATAAGGAAAATACTTTATTTATAATGTATTCCAGCCATATTTTCCATTAATAATCTGTGGTAGGTATGATCCTCTTTTGCGACACTTCACAGCAGGCGTTTATAGGTCTAGAGGTAGATATTACATCCAGTTTGTTCTGGGTCTACCCACAGGATGCTTCCCAGTTGAGGCAAGAAGCAGTTTCAACAGCCCTGGCTATTCAATCACTATCCATAGTTACCTATACTTTAGATAGTTGTTGCACTGGTTTTCAAATACACTTTGACTGTCAATACCGTGTAAATATATTTCTGTTTTGTATGAAGGGTCTTAGCAGTGATGCTATAGATTATTTGTAAAACCATGTCTATGTGTCCGTCCTTTTCCAGCCTCCGGTCATTGTCCAAAAGATGTGCTGTACCACACTGAGACGTCGAGCTGTTTCCACATCATTCCAGAGCAGCTGAGTGTTCGCCAGTGTTCGGACCGCGGCGGTAAACTGGCTGTCGTCTGCAGTGTCGCACTCCGTAACCTACTGGCGTACAAAGTTACACAGTGAGTGTTTTCAACAGTAGAGTTTGGATTGTGTCAAATCAAAAATAAATCGTAAGGTGTCTGAGTAACCTCAGTATAATGTGAATCCTGAATTGGACCCTTAATCAGATGGGATAATCCTCAGGAATTAGACTGGAGAAACATATACAGAACAGTTGTCACCTGAGGGTGCCCTCAGGCCTGTTCTAACAGTATTAGTCACCAATGTGCTCCATCTAAAATCTGATTTACTTGATTCTGCTAAAGATGCTGCTAATTTGATGTATGGATTGTGTTAATATATATATATATATATATATATTTTTAAAGAAATGGAAAGTGGATTAAAAAAAACCATTTGGCCGACATCACTGTTAGATTGTACCAAACATGCTGTTATTTACAATTAGTTAAAAGTTGTTAGTAGCTAGTAATTTCCCTCAGTAATTAAAGTGAAACTTGAGTATTTCAAAAGTGCATATCAAACTGGTAGCCGTTCGCATTATTCAGTAACTTTGAAGTAGCCAGCAGTGTCAGAAATGTTGGTGACTCCTGATAGAAGAATATGAAGAGCATGAAAAATGACATCACTCTCACCCTTTAAGACAGACATGGGCAACTGAGGGCCCTGAAGTAAATGCACAAAATGAGTTAAAACTTACAGAAATCTACTCTAGACAGCATATATACACAGAATAACTCCAAAAACACACAACGGCAAAAACAAAACAACAAAAAGAAACCCAACACCAAATGAGACAAAAAATATAAAATTACAAAACCACAAAAAAAATACAGAAAATGAATACTGTACACAAAAAATACACAAATTGCCTCATAACACACAAACACAACAACATACAAACAAAATGAGAGGAAAATATGCTAAATTACTTCAAAAACACACATGAAACAACAGCAAAAACACACATGACAACAACAGAAAAATCAGAAAAAAATTACACAAAACCACCACAAAAAAGCAAAATAAAACTACACACAAACATATTGTTCTTCCCTGTATTAATGCTCACGTTGGTCATTATTCTAAATGCTGACATGTATGTAGATAATGTGGCTCTCAGATCAGAAAATTACATTTTTGTAGCCCTGCTGTGATAAACGTTGCCTACCACTGCTTTAAGGTGTCCTGCTAAATTCCCAAGTGTTCCCAACCATTGGGGCCTGAGTGAATAAACCTCAATATATTGAGGTATTAAGACAACCCAGCATTTGTTGCTAATGATTGACTGGAGAACAATAAAGGGGTTTGACATGGTGTCTTCCTCTCATTGTGCACATTTTTTCACACTATAAATAGATATGACGTGTCACAACAACATTGTTATGCTACAATCTGGTTGTAGCTACAAGGCAATGCTAAAAAAAACGATTGCTAAGAAAACAAATTCTGAACTTTTATTCTTGATCAGTGATAAAATGTTAATAAAATGTGTTTTATTGCATCTGCATGAAGTAGGCTGCTTTGAATATGACTCTGAGTGTATGTTGTCTGGAAGTAGGCAGTGTTTTGTTTGTATGTATATTTTTTGGGGGTGATTTATCACACTGTTATGTGTTGTCCATATGTGATGGAATGGATGAAGACGCCATGTGGATTTGTCTTTGCTACAAGGAGAACGTTTCTCAAGTCTTTTGTGTTCAGGAATGTCTTGAAAACACAGCTATAAAAGCACAGCTGAACTTAAGTGAACTAGGTAGTGTGTGTGTGTGTGCGCGCGTGTGCGTGTGTGCGTGCATGTGTGTGTGGAACCACTTTTCTTTGTTTGCCCTGTTTTTGGTGAATTCCTAATGACATTTTTTTGATTGAACTGATGTGAGAGATCAATTTACGCCATAAACGATAAACTTTATTCCTAATTTTTGGAACACAAGCACCAGATGTCAGTCTAAATATAATGTGCGTTTTT
The DNA here is from genome assembly GCF_900634775.1 of Gouania willdenowi. Classification (NCBI taxonomy): domain Eukaryota; kingdom Metazoa; phylum Chordata; class Actinopteri; order Blenniiformes; family Gobiesocidae; genus Gouania; species Gouania willdenowi. The sequence goes on from NC_041044.1 coordinate 35,467,247, forward strand.
GTTTTGTTTTTTGTGTTTTTTTTCTCTGTCACTCCCACATTTATTTTTAGTGAACATGTGCAGTCCACATTTGGACCCATGGTGAGAAAATCAAAATGTATTGAACTGTAGGAAGTACAATGAAGCACAACATCTTACATCATCCACTCACCGGGATTATAATCAGCATCTTCCTTCTGCAATCACTGATTGATTAACTCAGGCTGATCATCAGTGTAATAATGACTTTGGCTTTACGTGAACTGGTTTTAAAACGGCCTGAATAAGGCGTCTGTGACTCGTCCTTTAGGTATCTGAGCAAGCGAGATTTTCTGTTTGATTTTTATTTTCCTATTAAACAAGTAAACTTTGCCTGTCTATGAATACATATAGAAATATAGCTTTTTATCTCATCTTTTTTCTGTTTTAGGTATGAAGTAAATATTAAATCATCTCTGCGTATATTAAGTGTGACTAAAAATATAAAGGTTTTAAGATATCTCCAGTTTACTGATAGACCCTTTGATTGTTTGTATATATTGTGACGTATTTTGTTGGGTGGGGCTTAGCCTGGAGGCAAACCATCATAGATATATATAAACACTAGCTTACCCGCTCTGTTAGACAATGAGAGCGACCTAGCAACGTGGCAGCCATCTTACCTCAGCCAGCTGGCCCCGCTCATTACATCGATGTCAGTGGTGCATGTACTATTTAAATAACCCTGACTTTCTCAATTTTCAACCAATTTTCTAACGACAATCGACAATTTCAACATGTACAAGCATCCTGTGTCATACCTACATATAATAAGGTCTGTAATAAGGCAAACCGTTTGTTTATCCGTCAATATTTCATTGAGTTATGAGTCTTTTTTGTTTAAGCTGATTACTCACCTTCCAACAGTTACCGTAGAGCACGTCAGAATGTCAGAACGCCAGTTGTCTGAGGTAAGATGGCCGCCGTTGAGCTACGCTGGCGAATCCCGCTTGTGTCATCTAGTGTTTATATATATCTATGCTTTAGCCAGCGGCGTTTCCTGTTTATGCCTCCAGCCATTAAGGGGTCTATTGGCTCCCATATCACATATAAAGACTTCTAAATTAGGTGCCCATGCAATTAGATTACTATTATTTACTAACATTTCCAACGCAGATTTAAAACTGCCTATTTGAATTAGGGATTTGCGCACAGAGATTGGGGTGGGATCGCAGTTAGTGGAAGAAGAGGATAAACATATTTTCGAATTACAGCCAACAAATGTAATTATAACAGTTGGTAATCTAGACCAGTGGTTCCCAAACTTTCCACAGTCCCGTACCCTTCAGACATTTAACCCGAAGTCATGTACCCCCGACTCCTGCACACTTAAAAAACATAATAATGTAATGTCATATACAATGTAGCCTACAGTAAAATTTGTCCCTTAATTTTACCTATGCTATTGAGGAGTAATATGATTAATGATATATGTAAGGACACAATAAAACATCTTATTTAGAATTATTACCTGATTTATTTCATTAATTAGCCTACTGGCATTTTCAGTGACAAAAAGTTATCTGTTTTTCATCACCCTCAAACTGCTGAATTACTCACCACAACTTTAATGAAAAAGTGTGAGATTGAGAGGATGCATATCACTCTGCAATGTTTAACTGAATTTATGAGAGTCTGAGACTTCAATGCTGAAAATCCACTTTCACACACAAGTACGAGGTGGCAAAAGCATCAAAGTCTTGACAGCACGTTTGGCTAGCGCAAAGAAATGTAGCTCTCGTCATAATTGCCCTTTTTAGGCCGGGCTACCGGACTCAAAATGCCACTCACTTTTTTCTTCTTATTCCCAAGTGTCCCCAAAAGAAAAAAAATAAATGAAAGATGATTTCTCATTTATTTGCGAGTCAAATATTGCGACAGTTGGTGGTACCGAATAATTGGCACATACCAATATATGAATGATGCCCATTACCCCAGGAGCCCTATTTTTGAAATTACTACTCCTCCGTTAGTTCTCGTTAGATCAAAATGCAGTTTGGTATGAATACTCTATAAATGAATATGATGAGTCGCTTGGAGGCCTTTTTTTAAATGGGCTCCATTTCCCCCATTTCCGGTAATTTTCAAATTTATGGGAACTTAGTCGTGTGATATATCGTTTCAAAGGTAATTCATCGTAGATTACGACTGTGCCTCACACAATTCAATTAGAGGCCCGGGGGTCCACCCCCCTTTTTTTTGTTGCAATTTCTATTAAAGTTGTTTTCTCATTTATTTGTGAGTCAAATAATGCGACAGTTTGTGGTACTAAATCATTGACACATACCAATATATGAATGGGGTCCATTACTTTGTATGTGCAACGGGGGTGCCAGGGGGGACCCCTCGGGCCCCATTTTTCAAATGACCACTCCTCCATTAATGCTCGTTGAATCGGGCTGTAATTTGACATGGATATTCTATGAGCGGATGTCAAGAGTCTCTCAGAGACCTTTTTTTACTCAGTGGAACCGAGTTATTTGACTGAATTCTCTGGAACGTGGTACGTGCTATTTGGCGCTGAGACATTCCGCGGGCCCGGCCGTAGTTCATCCGAACTTGTTTGATGAGAGTAGTCTTACATAGTTCAATGTGTAATTTGTGACAATGCATGGAGGCTCCTGACTGCTGGTCTATTTATATTCTATTTTCCAATTTTTACCCCTGTACCCCACTTTGGGAACCTAGGGTGTATAGAATTGCGCACAGAAAGTGGTGTGGGATCGCAGTTAGTGGAAGAAGAGAATAAACATATATGTTGATAATCTAGACAATACACAAGATGTAGAAGAAAAAAACAAAGGGAAAAAAATCATAGATATTATGCTGGTGTTTTTATCACTTCAAAATACACTTTTCCGTTTTCTACCAATGTGCTCGTCTCGCATTCTCGGACCATTGCAGCATAAAGCTGACAGTTATCTCCTGCAACATGATACACAGGAAGTTGACTGTTTTAAGTAGAAAAGGGGTAGAATTAAATAGTTAAATGCTTCTTTTTCCTACTCCCTTTTCAAACATGTGAAGTTAATATTGTTTCAACTGTTTTCAATTGATTTAAGTGTTTTCATTTGCTCTTTTGTTTTGTTTCTTCTTCTTGCTCTTTTTTATTGCTCTCTACTCATGTTTGAAATAAAGCCTTCATTCATTCATTCATTGTGCAAAACAGTGACACAATCTGCCCAAATTAGTCTTGTATGGTTTAGACGCAGTGGTTCCCAACCTTTTTCGGGTCGTGACCATATCACGAATTTTTGGCAACCCCAGACACATTTTTTTTTTCTTCTCTAGAATGAGTTTTTTGATCATCTTTGTTTTACTGTTACAATTACAGAGTGACAAGATGCACTAGCTTATACTTCCTTTTTTTTTTAACTCGATCTGTTTTTGAGAAAGTGAAAGTAATAAATACAATTGTTTGAGATTGTGTGTGGTGTTTTAATTTGAAAGTAATCACTATTTTTTTTAATCAATTACTAAACATTTCAGGCAACCCCAGTTAACTTCCAGGCGACCTCACATGGGGTCACGACTAAACATTGAGCTAACATACACACTGAGCTGTCACACATTAAGAAAAGTTGAACTCACACATAATTGTCGTGCTACAAAGATGTTTGTTTTGGCAGTAAAATGTTTTTTTTTTTTTTTCACGATCCTGACCATGTTCCGTGATGTCATTATTTTGAACGCCTTCTGGCTGACAATGTGTCTTAGTTAATATCCAATTTAGGTTTTGTTTTCTTTTTCCAACCAAGCCTTTAGAAGCTGATTGAAGTTGCTTTAAATGATTGCCTTTGTCTCGTTGCTCATTCTGTCTGTCGCCATTAATCGATTGTTTGCCTGTGAACTTTGCTGACGTCTGACTCCACTGATAGGATACAAATAACTCTTCATTTTTTGTGATTCCTAAAATATAATTCAGCTGTTTCCAAAAGATCTGAACTTTTTTCTTTGTGTTTATTTATGCTTTCTGATAAGTACATTTCATTTGATAGAAATAACCTGAATTTAAAGCAATTTAAACATAAATACATAAAGTTATCTTCTCAAAGCATAAGTGTTAAAGGGAAAAGATTGTAAATAGGTGTGTATATACTTGTGTACAGTATGTGTGGACAGATGGATGTATTGTGGATTGCATGAATTGTATACTTATATAGATATTTATCAATGAATTATGTATATTTATAGTGAAAATAGGTGTATATTATAAGAAGATTATATGTATAGTACTCGATATTACAAGAGGTAGGATCATATACGTTTATACTTCCTCCTACTTCTTTTTGAACATGTACAGGCTTCACGAGCAGGATTTTGTAACCATTTGTTCTCTCTTTTCTTTGTTTGATTTATTTATTTATGTATTTATTTATTTTTATTATTATTATCATTATTTTTTTCATTGTGGTAGATACACTGTTGTTGTGTTCACGTTCGAAATAATCAACCAGTCAAAAAACCTTTACATATATAATTTTAATCTACTTCTTTTTTTCTTCAAAATGAAAAAAAAAATTACATTAAGTTTAATTAACTCAACTGAACTTTATTTATATAGCGCAAATTACAACAAAGTCATCTCAGAGCGCTTAACAAAATATAAAGTCCGTAGAAGAAAGAAAGAAAGAAAGAAAGAAAGAAAGAAAGAAAGAAAGAAAGAAAGAAAGAAAGAAAGAAAGAAGATCCACACGAACAAGCAAATTAAACTATTATTCATTAAGATAAATTTTTTTTGTTTGTTTGTTTGTTTGTTTGTTTGTTTGTTGAGCTTGGCATCAAGTGATTCCGTGTTTTATATTTTCCAGGGAACGTGGCCTGCGGCTCGGCTTTAGCGATGTCGACTTCTCTGGTAAACTGCGTTGGGTGAATGGATCCGATGCACAGGAAGGCGATGTCTGGGTTTCCCTCGACCAGCACGGTCAGACCAGTTCTCACCTCACTGACGGCAAGCGAGCTTATGTGTGCCAGTACACGCCTCAAGGTAAGCTCACAGTCACACACTGACACTTGTGTGACTGTGGCTCTATTCTCCCATTCATGTAAGTCCAAAAAGCCGTGCAGCAGTGCTGTTTTTGGTTGTGTGCTATTCTCCCCCTGTTAGTCGCTGGGCGCCTTCATCCCAGTTACGCATTGTGGTTGGGAGCAGCCCTCAAATCTGCCCTTGCGCGCATTCTCCGGTGTGCGTAAGTCCTTTTCCTCTTACGCGCCTCTAACCCTGGAATAAGTGCAGCACCTCGATAAGGTAAAACATTTAATTGCACTAGAAATATGGACTTAGTTACATTTGAAGCGACACGGACTTGTGCGTCGCGCAGCAGCAGCTGTGATCACACAGCTGCTGCTTCACGATCATTTCAAATTCTGACAGACGCAGACTTCTGTCCACGTTGGTCACAGTGATTCAACTATTTTCATACTACGTTCAACGTAAAGTCACAGTTTGATCCATGACAGAGTGAAACAAGCTGTCATATGAGTTGGTGAAATGCGGATGAGGATGGACCAGGAACTGTTCCCACACATATTTTAATGAGGCTCAGCTCAGGTCGCTTTAAACTATTTATATTTAAAACTGCGTATAATGGAAGCCAATAGTTCCGTTTCACTGCAAACATCCCTCTATATTAAAGCAGGACGCTCTGCGGCCGCGTTATTTCCTCATTTCTCCAACGCATCTAACTCGGTCACGCTTTACAGCGATGATGATGATGATGATGATGATGATGATGATGATGATCAAGGAGAGAGATTTTAACTCTGACTCGGACAGAATCCTCAGTCACACTGCAATAATCTGATCAAATCAACCTGTTACATTGTTTATCAATGAAGGCGTTTCAAATTAAAAGTGAACTTTATCATTTTCACAGATTTTAATGACATTTACAAGCGTTGGGAAAACTCCGAGTTCCGTGATTTCTAGACAGCCCAAAAAAATGACATCACCGCCTCCTTTCCTTCAGCCCGCCTTCATTCATACATACGCGCTTTTTGGCTCCTTACGCGCGGTGGGCGTGTCAGCAACCTGGACCGCAGAATACGCGTTGGCGAGAAGCGCGTAACTGTAGGCGCACAAAGAAGCGCTTAGACCCCTATATGAAGGCTACAATCAGAGAGAGAAAAAACTGTATTATAGGATACTTTTCTACTCTAAAGTAGGATTTTTTTAAGCCCTGTTTCAAATTTCAACCCATTAAGGCACGACAATCAAGAATAAAGAGGGAACCCGAACAGCCTCTGTTCAGCATCATTAAACACAATTGTGAGCCTGACAGCTTTGAGCTCCGTTTATACTTTCCATTGATGCAAATTGGTTGTATTGATATTATCCAGGCAGCTGCTGATTGGTAAAGTACCTTTGAAATGATTGTCTATTCATCTCATTTTCACATTCACACATTTTTCAAGCTTTTTTGCTTCTTAAAAATAGCGAACTGAAAACTGCTGTTTTTTTTTTTAATAGAGCAGGCAAACACTGACTCTGATCAGCCTCTGGGTTCACATATACTATACTGTACAGTATTTTCGAACCTGCACTGCCAATATTTGCATATTGTGTTTCATGAAAACATTGACACAAATTGAATTGAATTAAAATTTTAAGCAAAAACAAAACACTCAATTGTCCAACTAATCAGCCAAAAGGGTGTAGGTGGAAGCAAAAGCTTATCCATCACAAAAACAAAACAAGGCTCAGTGTTTCTCAAATGGTGGCACGTGTACCCCTAGGGATACTTGATGGCACTCCAGGGGGTGGAAAGGAGAAGCATTAAAAATATGGGGTTTCATAATGGTTTTTTTTTTTGTTAGAAATGATAATCACTGTGAATATTACCACCAACTTACAAAACGACACAAAATTGAATAATGAATAATAAAAAAGAACAGACAAACCACAACAAAATACACAAAATGACACCAAAAACACACACACTAAGTGAGAAAAATACTTACTATTACCAGCAACACACAAAACAACAACAAAGACACACTAAATGAGAAAGATCACTACAAAATACACAAAAATAACACAGAAACAGATTTGTTTATTGACTTCTTTCTTTTTTTCACTGCTTTATGACATTATCCAAATATTTAAACAATGTAGGGTCACACTTTATTTGAAGTTTTATATGTAAGGCTGACAATACGCTGCAGTTATCTGTTATTAGCATGAATAAGGTGTCATTAAGTGTTGTTCGCTAAATTATGACAACATTGGAGCTATATTGGTTATTTTTGGGTTAGGTGGAGGGATCTAGTGAGGTTAGGTAGGGTTAGGGGCAGGTTTGGGGTCAATTGTAATTGTAATCATATAATTGATAATTAATTACAATTATGGCGTAATTATAATTGTAATTTTAAAAATCTGTTGCTGTCAATCATAATTAAATTGTAATTGAGTTCAGATAATTGACTTTGTAATTGCAATTGCATGAAAATTCTATAATAATTGTAATTTAACGCAAAACTGGAGAACATTTCTATGTACAGTTCTACACATATGCAGTTAACAAATATTAAAATATGTTTCATATCAAGTTTTACCACATTTTACCAATATTTTCATTGCTTAGGAAGCCTAGCAAGGTAACCAATAGATTATTGGGGTTAGTGCTTAGGGTTAGGGGTGAGGGTAACAAACAACATTTAATGACAACCTTCATGACACTTTATTCATGCTAATAACAGGTGTCATGTTATAATAATGACAGTAATGTCAGCCTTATGTATAAAACTTGAAGTAAAGTGTTACCCTATGTAGTCTAAAATCAGATCAAACATTTGCATTTCACATAAGATCAAAAATCCAGTGCTATAGGACAGTATTTTGGGTTTTGTTTGCAGTTTAATAGTTATTAATTTATTTATTTTCTTTCTCTCTAGTTCATGTCCCAGATGCTGGAGTTTACATGGTTGGTTTGGCAGTGTTTCCCACCCATAACGCTTTACTCCACGCCTCATCTACGACACTTTCTGCTTCCAAACCTCCCAGCAGTGCTGTCGAGGTGAACTTAGACATGAGCTTTTATGTTCAGGCACCGAAGACGTTTGAACCAATGTGTTCCCTTATCCTTTTCACACAGGTGCTGCTGTTTCCCGCCATGAGCTTCATCAAGGAAGGTCGTCTTTCCTCCCTCGAGTTAATCACCCAGGAGCTCACTACAGAGATCAATGTGCGATTCCAGATTTATAGACCTCACTGCCATTACCCCCACGTACACCTGCTGCTTCCCAGTGAGTCACACACACGGCACCACGCTGACACGCAATAACTCGTCGCACGTATCCCGACGAGGGGTCTGAAGGTGTTTGATGATCTGGAAACCACCTGAGCCACTTACATTCAGTCACACACAAACATGTGATGTCTTCCCCCAAGTTGTCCAATAAGCAGTGGATGAATGTGGGAGATCCTGAGCAGAGAGGTCAGATAGGAGAACGTGTGAACAGGGCATCAATAACAGGACACACTGCAACATTAGAGCTCAATTCAACCATTTATTGGTAGTGATCTGCTTCTGATGCTGTGTGTATCTCCTACAGGTTTGATGTAAAAATTCCAATATTGGCACTAATTTAAGACATAATGGGTTTTCTATTTACAGATTATACACAGTAGATAAAAAGATGAACAGAATGTTTTTGTTTCCATTAGTTAGAAGCATTTTTTTCCCCTTCATATCAAGTCAAGTTTATTTATATAGCACATTTCATTTACAGGACACAATACAAAGTACTTTACACAAAACAAAGAACAAGCATCACAGTAGAGTTTGTAGCAGTGTTTTTCAACTTTGGGGTTGTGACCCCTGAAATCTTAATTGGAACACTTAAAGTGTCCCCATTTAAAAAAAAATATATATATATATATATTATTTATTTATTTTTCCTCTTTCTACTGTTCACACTTTTTTACGAGAGCTGCTGTTTTTTAATTTTCGTTGTGCTTCTAAAAGAGTAACAATGACAATAAAATGATTCTGATTGTGATTCTGATTCTAATTTATTTTAAAAAAAATTACTGATCTAAAAGTTCTAAATCATGATTCATTTTCTTTGGTTATTCTGTTTTAAAACCAAATCAAAATAGCAAATAAACAGTGTGGTTATTTTTGTTTTAGTGATTTAAAACCAAAACAGGAAAAAAACAAAAATCAGATGAATTTCTGTTTTCTGTTTTTTTTTTTTTTGTTTTTTGTTTTTTTTTTACTTGTTCTGTTTGTGAGATATTAGGAGATTTATGGGAAAATTAGAGAACTGAGGTCCGCTGCACCTCGTTTTCCTCCCCAAGTCCTGGACGTCTCCTCACACAATAGGACTGTTTAGGATTTATTTCATCAGTTTTCTGGTCCTGCTCATGTTTTCATTCAGTCTGTGGATGTTTTAGCTCGTAAAAAGCTGCTCACGTTTATGTTTGGTTTTACGGTGTTGCTGTTCAAATAGTATCCAAATAAACTGGTGACTATCAACTGTGATGCTGGTGTGAGGAACAATAAATGTTAGAACTTCTACGATTTGACGCTTTTGCAAAAACAATTACAGCTTTTTTGAGGGCAGTAAAATGTTTACCGGTATTTTGCATGTTATAAATATGGCTCACGGCAGCTGTCAACCCACATGGAAGTTGATCACAAGAAATGAGGAGCACCAGTAGATTCATTACACCACCTCTGGTTCCACATATCACGCCCAGTCACCAATTTATCTGAATACTATTTGGACCGTAACACTGTTCAGTAAAGTTGGCAGATATTCTTAGATTCGGACTTCCAGCAACAATAACTCGAAAACAAAATGTCATAGACACACAAATTACACCTCTGTCATCAGTGTGAGGTGGAAAACATGATACAAGATCATTTTTATCAAACGCAGCAGAGTAAAAGTCCGTCTATTGGTCCTTTCTGTGTGGTGAGATTAAAACATGAAGCTCTCGTCCTAGTTTCCCCGTAAATATCCACAAACAGAACCAGATTGAATTTTAAAACAGAAAAAAGCTGCTTTTTTGGTTTTTCTGTATTTCTGTTATGGTTTAAAGAGAAAAACAAAATAACCACACTGTTTTTTTGTTGTTCTGATTTGGTTTTAAAACGGAATAACCAAAGAACAAAGGGTACATGGATGTAAAAACAACACAAAATCTTGTACTTTCACTTTCTCAAACATAAATCTAGTTCAAATTAAATGCAGTTTTAAGAGAAGAAAGAAAAAAGGAATTAAAGTAAATAAATAAAATGCAGTATAAAAATATCTCAGTTGACATCTTTCATCTTTGTGCACTAATCCTGGCTACTCTGTTTTTGTTACACATCATAACAAACATGATCAAAAACTAATTATAGGGAAAAAAAAGTCTTTGGGGTTGCCAGAAATTAGTGGTTGGTTGGAAACCACTGGTTTATGGCATGGCATAAATATATACTATGCCTTTACATATTAAAATCGTTCATATTTGAATGTATTAAGATTTTGTTTTAACATTTTAGATCAGTGGTTCTAAACCTGGGTTCGATCAAACCCCATGGTTTTGTTGAGTCTTAATAGTGGTTTTAATTCTGATTTCATAAGATTTTGTGAAATGTTTTTGTTATTTAAATAGTTTTATTTTCATTTTTTCTCTATCCTCTAAACGGTGTACATGCACGTGTCTTCATTTTTTTTAAGTATCTTGGTGGTGTATTATTATTTGTTATTTTTTCAGTTTGAACAAGTAGTGTAAAGCTGCAACCTGTGTCCCAGGTTGTGGAGGTCCAGCGTGCTCTCCTGTAGCCCTGTGCATACCCAATGACACCAGGACCAGCGCTCCAGCCTCGTGCCCACAACTTATGCAGTGGTGCCCCTTCCAGAACCATTGCCTTCCCCTTTCCAGTCCCTGCCAGTCTTCATCTTGTCCCAACTGCAGCCATTCTCACCACATACCTCCAGGGACATTTAGGCCACGATACACCCTACAAGACGAGGTGGTTTTCCTTCTGCCAGTCGGTCCAGCTGCACATGTTCTCGTGAGTGGATCCACTTTTTCCATCTAATCTTAGTGTTTAGTATTCAGCCGATCTTATTTGAGATCAGGGCTGGGCGATATGGACCAAAACTCATATCTCAATATTTTTTCTCAAAATGGCGATATATACGATATAAATCTTGATCATTTTAATTCAAATGAAGTCTGACATTTATTAACAAACAACTGCACAATATGTGTCACTTTTGACTTTTTCTCCTCTATGGGACAGCATGTGTGAGTGAGTTCTGCAACGTGGCTTGTTTATTGGCAGATTTGGGTTAGGACACACTCAGTGATCCATCTAACTGTGCTTTTCATGCTGTTCTGAGATGTAGCAAAAGCAGTAACTCCTAAAACAATATTATTTTGATACAAAATAAACTATAGAAATAATATTTATAGATATATGTATACATATATATATATATATAGATATATATTGATATAGGTGATATTGTAATCGCTAAAATAGAAAACTCGATGTATCTTGAATCTCGATATATCGCCCAGCCCTATTTAAGACCATCAAGATCCAAAACATACAACTAACTCTTCGAGAAGATATTCTTTTCAATTTTTGACAAAATCTTGACTTCCAAATATTTTTTGATATCCCGCAGTCGTCTCATCTCTGTTTATTCAGGCACAAAACAAGCTGGAGGACTTACTGGTTTCGCCTGGTGATGTCATCGCCCTGCAGCACGACGCTGGCCCATCCGCTCTCCTACACTGCCAGTCCTCTTTGCATTCAGCATGGCAGCAACCTGTTTTAGTCCTAAACCAATCAGAGTGGCTTTCAACAGGCGTTTCTGCCAACCACAAGGCTGACCCTCAGTCCGACCTAGTGCTGGACGTGGAGGCGCTCGTAAAGGATGGCGAGGGAGGCTGGCTGGACCAAGTGGTCTGCCCTGTCAGAGTGCTCTATGTGGGACAAAGTGAGACCCAGCTGAAGGGAGCACAGCTGTCTGCTGGTCTGTCGCAGTCTGGACTTTACAGCCTGCTGGTAAGTCATCGAAGCAGCATGATGTTTCCCAGCATGCATCTGATGAACTTCTATTAAGAATGTACAAACCACGGTGGAACTGCCTTCTAATCTTTATTTGGTAATATTGGCCTCAGAAAACTCTTCGGAATGATTTCATTTACACGTTGAGCATTGGACAGAGTTTTATCTTTTGAAAACTTTTGTATTTTTGGTTTTGCTGTATGCAGCCCTATTTGACTGATTTTTCTTTTTTAGAGAGTAACTAAACCCCAAAACCACTTTTTTCTGATGAATACATATGTATTTGTTGATTGATCCTAGTCCAATTCTCAACATTTTAGTCAAAGTATTTCAAATTGGCATATTTTGTTGTTGTGACTGCCCTCTATTGGTTGAAACCCTGCTATTACAATTGATTTTAACTATTGGCTGAGAACAAGATCATGTGATGTTTTGGGACCATCTTGTGTCACAAACAAGCACTATTAGCACCGCCCCTTTTATAAAAACTAGCACTACAATCTGTGGTGAGAAGGTTGGACTGAGAGTAGAGTGAATAGAGAGGTATATTGAGTAATGAGTAGCTAGTTTGCAGAGCATAGATTGTTCATTGGAGATTGTATAGTATAGACTGGGTGTGTCTTAACTGCTCCTGGAGCTCCGCCCATAATCAAGGCATTTTTATGAATTTCCGTCCTAGTGGCAGGTCAGAAGAAAGCAGGGCCTTAGTTACTCTTTAATTACAACACATAGGAATAAAAAAAACATTAACATTTTCAAGTTTTTAAAAATGTTAAACTCAAAGCTGTTATGGGTTTAATTGAGCATTTGTACTTATTTTTTTCCAAAAACATTTTATTTACAAGTTTTATCTACTATGACTGCTAAATTCTGCAGGTGTTTAAACAGCTTTAACTTGTTTCCATGTACCAGTATTTTACAAGTTCCTAAAAAATAAAAGATGTGGAATTTCCTGGTTTTAAAACCTTGCCTTATTATTGAAGGGACATTTGTTTTACTATTTACTTTTTTTACTGAAGTGCATTTAGTAGCATGTACTGTACTTTTTTTACTTTTACTCAAGTAGGAGAGCAACTTCAATAGTTTTACAAGTTTACGAGTAATTTTTTATTCAAGTATCTATACTTTTACTTGAGTACTGTGGCCACCTCTGGTTCTTTGTTGAAATTAAACTTGATTTACGTTTTAGGTGAGTTCTTCCGAGCCATCATACCCATCATCAGCCTCATGCCTCTTGGTGCCCCCTCTGGGTTTAACAATCCTCCACCCCCCTCCACAAAACAACAGCATCTACTTGCAGCCAAACGACACGCGCCTCCTGCTGCGCGTGAAATCCTCCTACGTGACCCGGGCTTCTCTACGAGGCAGTAACCACAGCGTGACGTTCTTGCCTAAATGTCCAGAAGGGTTTTCATCCAGTCCAGCTCTCTGTCAGAAGGGGCCGACCCCAGGCTCTGGGGGGGAGGTTGCAGAACCAAGTCTGTATGCAGTGCTGGACCTGAGCTTGGAAAAGGAGGAACATCAGAGTCCAGCAGAGGTGGAACTCTACGCTTCCAATAACGTGACTGAGGCCAGTCTGGTGGTGGTCGTCCACGTAGAAGAGCCGCTCAGAGGACTGGTGGTGAATCCACATCCTGTACACAGGGTGCTGATGGAGTCTGTGGTGGTAAGTGACGTGTCTGTGTTTTCCCAAATCGTATCAATAATGTATATTTGATATTAAACACACTACATTTCATTTGTGATTTAGAGCTACACAGCATCAGTGCGTGAAGGCACGAATCCCACTTTCAAATGGACCGTGGATGACAAACCCTACTTCACCTATTACAACACCGTCCTTAATGTCATTTACCAGAACGCTGCCATCTACAAGCTCACTGTGAGTGAATTCATATTTTGTCCAACTGCATTTCTTTTTGTGAAAAAAAAAAGGTTTAAATGCATAAAAAATACCAAATATGTAGTAACTTAGTATCTATGTGCTCACTTTGATATTTTTGAATTTTACTCTACTTACTAAATTACTTCTGTAATTTTTTCTGTTATTCAAAGTGACAAAATACCATGTGGTGTGACTGTCTGGCCATGACTGCTGTTTTGAAAAAATCTTTAAAATTACACAAAATCTGATCAAATGTATTTTAGTTATACTATAGTCCTGTATAAGATTTCAAAGTATTTCTATATTTATTTCATCATAATATTCAAGTCATTGACCCCTATGTGAAATACACACTAATATATATATTTTAAAAAAACAGTATTTATATATTTACAGTTTGAAGGTTTCATATCATTAAATAGGCTGAGTACAATCAAAGAGTCTTAGTTTGCAGATATTTTATGGCACTTAAAGGTGCAGTCCGTAATGTTGGAAAGCTGGCATGATTTGAGCTCGCAAGACTTGTGCTAAGCTCCAGCCCCTCCTCCCCCTTCTGTATGCTCCCGTCTGTTCCCCGTCCAAAGCCAAGCCCTCACAAGCTTTTTTCGCGCATCTGCTATAAAATTGACATGAAGGAATTCTGATTGGACATGAAGGCATCTATTTGGTTCTTTTCATCTGTACCAAATAACAGGAATTGGTCAGAGTTTTTTTATAGAAATGCAGCAGCCAAAGAGGCTGAATACATAATGTATTGTAAACTCTCAGGATAGAAAGTCAATTTCACCCTGTTTAAGAAAATGTGTTTGTGAACAGAATTGCGGACTTTACCTTTAATTATACTATCAGCTTTTTTTAAGTCTTTGTAGAGTCTAAACATCAACAGATAAAATATTTTTAAAAAGCTGGACGTTTTCAAAGTTTGAGAGTACAAATCCTTTGGACATACAAGAGTGAAATGTTTTACCATGTGACGCCTTTTCCCAGGTGACAGCTATGAACCACGTCAGCTCCCTGACGGAGCATTTCAACATCACCGTGGACAGGCTTCAGCCCATGAATAACCTCTCCGTTATGGGCGTACCTGATGTGGTTCCCCAAGGCTCCACCCTGACTTTGACCACATCGGTGATCGTGGACATGTCTGTGTCCGCCACATTTAGGTGAGGGTACAAAGCTCAACAGTTAGTTAATCATGAGCTCATTGCAAAGTGAGAACCATTCACGATGCAAAGCTGCTGCTTCTCTCTTCGCCCTTTATTGTTCCTCCTGTTTTTCATCATTTTCTGTCCCCTTGTACAATTACAGCACTGCTACAGCCAAGTCAAGTCAAAGTAGAGCCTTAGATTTATAAGCATGTGGTTTATGAAAATAGCTGACAAGCATTTTCCCCTCAACACGGCTGGTTTTTCCTCTGCACCAAGTTTTCCTCTCGCTCCCTTACTCTTGTTTTTTTTTTTTCACAACCTCCTAGCTTTATTGCAATTTTTCATAGATTCTCTCTCTCAATCCATGGAGGGATTTCTGAATGTTTATTTTTTTATTTCTTCTAACCGAAATCCTGAGGTAAACAATAAGAAAAGTCTTCAAACTTTCATTTTTTTAAGTTAACTGGATTATATACGTGTCTGTTTCCACAAGTTGCATTAAAAGATAAATCTGTTCAAACAACTGCAGAGTTTGGAATGAAAAGGAAGTCAAAGCTCATGATGAGCTGAAAAATGTATTTTGAGGTTTTCTGGTTTCTTTTATGCTGCAGATGGTCATTTGGCGATGGTGGTTATAAAGAGTTTGAATACAAGCCTCCTTATCTGTCCTCCCTAATCTGCAATGACTCCCCGACTCAGGTCAACCTCAGAAAGAGCATCAGCTACAACTACTCTCAGCCAGGTAATCTTTAATTTCTGTCCCTGTCAGAAGGACCAAAATGCTTTTGTGATTGACTGTGTTGTTGCAGTTGCTACAAAAAAAGTTACTTCACTAAAAAAAGTTAATCAGCTACTTTACTGATCACTTTGGCAGAGTGTAGTTGATTTTATTCTGTCTTTTTTTCTTCTAAATCTCTATATTATGTTTTTTTTTTTGTTATTTATTTTTTTACTATTGCTTTTTCTTTTTCAGCCTATTTTACTGAAAAGCACTTCGGTAGGACACTGGCTGTTTTAAATGTGCTAAATAAATAAAGATGACATTGACATTTGCATTGTTACTGTGTGGAGAATAATACACACTGTGCATCTACTTGACAGTTTTCCCTTATTTGCATTCACCTCACATTGTTATTATTATATTTCATCTGTTGTGTGCCGCCTGAACATGGCATCAGGCCAGCTGGCGACCCTTAAAGCGGCGACTCGACTGTAAAAGTAGGCTGTGTAGTTTCCACCGCGTAACTTGCAGGTGCTCAGTCAAACTGTCTCTGGACAACGGTCCCTCGGGTTAAAATCTGTGTCGAGAGTAAACAAATACACTCACAACACATCTCCGTGTGTAAATAGGAACAGGAAAAAGGACTTAGAACCACAATACAAGAAAAAATAAATTAGTTTACAGACCTAGGTAAAACTAATAGAGTAGCGCACCATGAAGTAAAGGTGATGTAGATTAGCGTACTACAAAAGTGATTTTACAAAATAACACTTTAGTCTCAAAACTGGTGATTTTTACCATCTTTTTTTTATTTTTCCTTTTAATATTTAACATAATCAAGTTAAATTGGAAAGGAAGCCTTATTAAACCTAAATATGTAACTTCGGGTTAGTAACTGAAACTGAAATTTAACAGAGCAAATGTAATGGTTTATTACTTAACTCTTTTTGTAGGATTTTGTCAACACTGACCAAAGTTTCTCCTCACATGCATGCCTGTTTTATTTACTTTCTTGCAATAGTACCTCAACAGCTGATCAGTCAATAATGATGTTGAATATACATTTCATTTAATATCTGCATTTGGATGTATTGACTAATATTCATGCATTGTTTTAGTTCTTGAGGACGTTTGAGCATCGATTTTTCTTTTTTTTTTACTCTTCTTGTTTAAGGCTGCTGGGTTATGTTTTCTTCTCCTTTCTCACACAGGAATATACCCAGCAGTGGTCTCTGTGTCCAATCGTTATGAAAACATCAGTAAGAGTATCAACATGAGTGTCTACAGCATCCTCACTCGTGTTGACATACAGACTGAGCCACAGCTTCTCCTGGCTGGGAAATCAGTTGATTTTGAAGCACACCCTCTGCCCTCACCCTACGGCATTCACTATGACTGGCAATTTGGGGATGGATCAACCCGGCAACAAGGGCGCCGTGTGGCACACACCTACATGCAGGGTGGTGCCTTCAACATCTGCGTGTCTGTAAATAACACCATCAGTGCTACAGAGGCTTGTGCTGAGATGTTTGTGTATGAGGAGATTGAAGAACTCACAGCTGAAAGCTCTTCTCCGACAGAGTTTCACAGTCCTACCAAAGTGTCGGCACGCCTTGCATCTGGAAATAACATCACATGGACTTTTTCAATGGGCGATGGCAAAGTCTATACAACAGTTGAACCTCACGTGTCTCACGTCTATGCAAATGAAGGAAACTACACAGTCAACGTGACCGCTATGAACTCCGTCAGCTCTGGTTGGATGACTCTTCCCGTTCAGGTGTTTATTTTCGAAGTTATAAAGATGGAACCATTAGGATGTGTCCAAGAGCGAACAACCAGCAACTTCTCTGCATTGGTGTCTGGTAACACATCCCTTCATCATTACGAATGGAGTTTTGGGGATGGAAGCCCTAAAGAGACCCACCTTGGCAACCCCAGAGTCTCACACACATACCGGACCAGTGGAAGCTACCACCTCTCTCTGCTGGTTTACAGCGGAGTGAACAAGGCAGCTAAGCCCAGTTTTTTTAGTTTGGTGTGTGTGCAGCCAGCTTTGACCAAGATCAACCTCACTCTTGACAAATCATTTTTTTCAGTTGGAGAGGAAATAAGGCTGCAGGTTAAGGCTGAGCCAGAGTTCAGCTACAGCTATCAGTGGGACTTTGGTAGGGAGGAAGATCTGCTACTCACCCATGGCTCTAACATTGTAACTACTTATAAAAACCCAGGACAATACACAGTAACAGTCGTGGTTTTTAATAACATCTCTGCAATTAACACCAGTGTAGCGGTTGATGTTCAGACGCCTATTGGACCAATTTATATTTTTCATAATGGAACTAAGTTAAACAATCTGACACTTGGAGCACCTTATACATTCAGGACTTCTCCCTTGGCCTCCAGTGTTACTTACTCCTGGGTTCTTGGAGACGGTAATGTGTGCAAAGGCCAGAGTATTTTCCATACCTACAACAAAACAGGGCACTACAACATTACACTAAAGGCAGCCAACTCAGTTAGCCACAATGACACTTTTTTACTCGTGACAGTGCTAGCACCAGTACGTGGACTGACGGTGAATTCCAGCTTGATCAATGTCTCTCTTAATGCCTCTGTTGACTTTGAGGCCCACCTGGATGAGGGGGATGACGTGCGGTTCTCCTGGATTCTTTGTGACCGCTGCACCGCCATCCCAGGGACAAACACCATGTTTTACACATTCCGTTCTGTTGGCACTTTCAATATCATTGTGACAGCAGAAAATGATGTCGGAACAGCACAAGCTAGTATTTTTCTCTTTGTGCAGCGCGAGTTGGAGGGTTTGCAGATTTTAACAGAGGAGTTAGGAGGAAGTGGGGCCACAGCTTTGGAGAGCTGCTGCTTTGCTACAAACTATGTTCTCCATCTTCAAGCTGGCTTAAAAGAAGGCACCAACATGACTTTTACGTGGATTTTCATTCGAGATATAGACCCTGTCAACTCTTTCAACTCTACAGGGAAGACTGTCGAGCTAAATTTCTCCAATCCTGGTCCGTGTGACATTGTCCTTTGGGCTGCGAATCTACTGGGTCACCTGTCTGTCAACCGAACCATTTACTTTTTGGAACCAGCTGGCGGCATCTATCTGCAGGTCAGCAACAACCCCATTGCAGTCGGAGATTCAACGAACCTGACAGTTTTGACTTTAGAGGGCTCAGACCTGCAGTACCGCTGGTCTGTAGATGGAAAGACTTTGCAGGGGAACCAACCCTGGATAACCTACTCTTTTGACAGTCCTGGGAAAAAACAAGTCTCTGTGGAGGTCTTCAATAAAGTCAGCTCAGAGGTCGTGTCAGACACTATTATTGTCCAGGAAATCATTTCTGGGCTAAATTTTTCAGCTACTAACATAACTGAGCAGAGTTTTGTAGCGACCGGTGCTAACGTCTCACTGCAGGGTGCGGTGATGACAGGAAGTGATCTCAAGTGGACATGGTCGCTCGACGGTCGAACAGAAACAGGATCCACAACATCTGTGATTTTTCAGAGACCAAAGACCACCATCGTTATTTTAAATGTCACCAATGATGTCAGTGAGCAAGTGGTGTCCAAAGAATTTTTTGTCCAAGACAAGATTCAGGGTTTGGAGCTGAAGGCCAGCGATAACCATGTTGCTGTCAATGAGAAGGTGGAGTTCACTATATGGATGGCTGCCGGCTCAGATGTGAATCTGATACTCAGCATGACAGGGGATGCCACGATTTTTGCTCAGCCAAACCAAACCTATAGTCACATTTTCACCCGAGTGGACACGTACATGGTGAATCTCACTGCTTTTAACAAGGTGAGAGATTGAGATTACTCTTCTTGTTCTTTTTTTTAAAAAAAACCTTTATTTACGTTTCTAATCAGAATCAGAAGCAGTTTTATTGCCAGGTGTAGTTTACGCGATGTGAGTTTTTTTTTCTTCTTTTTGGGGGACTGGTGCAAACAATGTATATAGAGAAAAACGACAAGAAAACAAGTAATAACAGTGCAACCAGTAGCAAAGGAAAATAATATGCAAATATGAAATATTGTTATAGGTTAAGGAGATTTCCAGTTCTACCTCGGCCTCCACTCCAGCCTTTGCTGGTTATGGAATCACGAGGCATCATGCAGTTTGAATCAACTTCATTGCAAGAAAGAGAAAAATGAATGTATATATTAATATATAGTTTATATAAATTCACATCTAATACTAAATGTGTTTAAAAACTTGAATATATGTATAAAATCAACCAGGGATCAATAACTTGTGTTTCTGATGGATTAATTATTGTTCTGCCTCTTTTCCATCTGAATAGAAAAAAATCCCAAAACAAGAGGTTAATTTCACTGCATAATGTAGTAAGATTAATGTTACTAATAGCTTCTCCCTGTATTCAAAGTGTTTTGCACAGAAAATCATCTAATACCTTGAGTTTGACATTTTAAATTCCCTTCACATTTGTACATGTTGCACCATAAGACTTTGAAGAGTTTTGCAATATTCATCCCTCATGTCTCCATTTGACAATATAGGTGAGTTCAAAGAGACGGAATCTCCATATAGAGGTGATGGAGCCTGTGCGTGGTCTTTCCATTTATGGGTGCTGTGCACCAATCGCTGTTGGCATGAAGAGAACCTTTGTGGCCAACATTGAGACGGGGAAACCTGTTCGGTTTCTGTGGACGTTTGACCTGCAGCATCACAAGGCATCACAGATGGGGAAGGAGGTGGGCCCATTGACACAGTATAGGTGTTTTTAAGAGTTTTAGCATTGTGTGAGTTTCATCAGTCACATGTGCTAACCCTGATAATAGAAAACTATGACTCAGAAGACTTAGAATCAGCACAGTCCTCATACAGTAACGTAATTGAACGCATACCTCCCTTTCAGGTCCCATACACGCCAGAAGAACCTGGATTGTTGACTATCTACCTGAAAGCCTTAAACAACCTGCATGGTCAGAACATCACCAGATACATTCAAGTGCAGAACCTGCTGAGGGTGGCTTCCCTGGAAGCATTTCCAGAGTATACATTCATCAACAAAACGGTCACTCTAACCACTTCAGTCACACCCAGATCTACTTCTCTTATGTGCTTGTGGGACTTTGGTGATGGTTCTACTCCACTTCAAAGCAATACCACATCTGTGGGTTACAAGTACAGCCATCCCGGTCACTTCTTGGTACAGGTTTGTATCCTCATCCTTCAAACTTAAAGTTTGACTATGTCTAAGGTTTGTCACCAAGCTTTGTCTTTGCTTTAAGGTCAACTGCAGCAACTTGGTGAGCTGGGTAATAGCCCAGGTGTCAGTAAACATCAGTGTGTTAGAGTGTGAAGAGCCAAAGGTGCAAGTTGCTTCCCGGCTACCAATCTGGCGCTCTCAGCTGACCTTGGTGGAGGCTAGCGTGGATCTGAAAGGTTGCATTCGCTATGGAGCCCAGTACCTCTGGCAGATATTTCCTGCTTCGTCCTGTGATGATAAAGAAATGAAAGACCAACCACAGCTTCCTGGAGTAGCAACTCAACCCTTATCTCACAAACTTGTTCGCCTTCCCGCTGATGTGGATGTACGGCGGCTGCAACTGTCCTTACCAAAGATGGTGCTGCCAACTGGAAACTACACAGTGGTTTTTTCTCTGTCATATGAAGGAGTACCACTGAGGAAAGCAGCCTGTCTGCAACTTAATGTCATGGCTGCCAGGTATGAAGCAAAAGTTTAGACCGTTTCTGTGTTAAAGTGTCTGTGAACTTGTACTGTAAAATCCCTCAAATGTCATTTGCAAGAAATTTGTTGTATATTTTTGTTTTTCCTCATTGCGTATTTATTAATCAAGGTAATTAATTTAGTGTTTACATTTTTTGTCATTTCCAAACATTTTTTCAACTTCAGTTAAAATAACTTAAATTTATGTGAGGTAACATGTAGTATTGTTACCTTGTTTCAGGTTGATAAAAAAGAAAATTCCACTTTCTGCTAATAGTACAAAAGGGGGAGGAGCTAGAGGAGTGGCTAGTCATTTGTGACTTTAGTGAATTAGAAGTAAAATTTTAAAGTGATTTTCTTAATTGTTTTTGAACAACAAACAGACTTCTTATGATGAAGAGATTTTGTCGCCTTAAACTATAAAAAGCTAAAGCCTAACATTAGCTTTAAGCTAATTAACATACCACTGGCAATGGTTATTATTTCACCATGTTATGGTTTGTACATTTAGTTTGGGCATTTGAAACAACTCAATTTGTAAAAAAAATACTTTCAAAATATGATAAAAAAATACGTATGTCCTTAAAAGCATAGCTCCTCTTGTAGTAAAGTGCACTTATGCAATTTCTTGCTAGGTTGAAATATGTACAAAAAAAAGTGCTTCTTTTAATCTACTTTATGTGATTGTATCTAATTCCTCATTAGGCTGATGCCTATCATCGACGGTGGCACCTACAGAGTATGGTCCAGGACTCACGACCTGCAGCTCAGTGCAGAGCAGTCTTATGACCCCAACATGGATCCAGACCGCCAGTCACTGCTCACTTACCACTGGGAATGTCAGAGTACCTCCAAGGTAAGAACAGACAGCCATTGGTAGCTTTAACATCTGCCCAGTTCCAATGTTCCTTTAACTAGAGACACAAAGGGGTGGATTCACTGAAGGTTTAGGGGTATTAAAACGTCACTTCATGCGCTAATAAGGGGTACAAACCCAGGGAATCAGGACTGCGCGTCACAATGCGCCTTCAATCCATGTAGCGTGTTTCCCTCTGATGAATATGTAAGGTAGGCGGATCTCACAAGTGGGAGGGGGAAATGCAAATAAATTAATGCAGTAGAAGCAATGCAATTCAAGCTGAGGTGGCGAGCGTGGAGTTCGGTGTAGCTGCGGTGTAGAGGGTTGCTGTGCGTCCGGAGCTCCATGAATGTCGCTTCGGACGCACTGCTCCAGGGAGCTCCTGTGTTTCTCTCCATGTTTTGACCGTAAAACGTGTTGCGTTGATGGCAGGAGCGTCAGGCCAGAATCAGCTGACCAGCTGCTTAATTTACACAGCAATGTTCACATCTGAGATTGTGCGTGACAAGCGCTGCTCGGGAGCTCAGACCTGCTGGATGATGCTCAGTAGATCATCTTCAAATGGTGCTGATGGACTGATTGACAGACTCTGTTGCTGCATTAACTCAGATCAATGGCATCAACAGATCAATAGGATGGTTTCTGTCCAAATCTGCCGGTTTTTCATGGACTAATAAGAGCAAAGTTACAGGAACTGATGGACCAGCCACATTTTAAGGGGAAAAAAAGTATCATTAGGTTTTAAAGTTGTTTAAAAAAAATAATAAAATGTTTTGTTTATTTTGTTTTCTGCATTATTAAATTTGTGCAGCAGACAGAGTTCACTTGCCTCCAATTGAACTTCTTCAAGTGTAATTTTGATCTTCTGTGTGTTCACCTCTCTATGTTGAACGAGCAAAGTGTTCATTTAAATAGGGCAGTCTCAACCACGTCTATATGCACACCTTTAAGTGCCGCAATGTTGGTGAATTCCCCACAGCAGGTGAGGAAACCAAAGGATTTGGGGGGACGCACCTGGTTTACCACCCTTTATTTCAGATCTTAGTGAATCTGCCCCAAAGAGCAGTAAGTCATGCTGATCTGTTCACAGATGAAAAGAAATGAAATTACATAGAGACAAGTTTTTTTACATTGATTACCCAACATTATAAATGTCCATGTTTCAAAAAAGCTATTAAGGATTATGTCTTTAATTTCTAAGCTGTTCCCCCAACCAAAAAAAGAAGCAAAAAGTCCAACAAAATACATTTTTTCAGAGGCCTTTAAAACTGTTTTGCGGATAACCAAAATTTTTAAAAGGGGTCTGTCGAGAATTTATGTAACTGTCATCTGGTTCTGGGTGCTGTAAAAGTTTTCATGGAAGTTTGGATGGAAAGGAATGGGTATTTTAGGGTGGTTTGCTGCAGTCATTCTGGATGATTCTGTTCTTTCTGATGGAGCAGTGAGACACTTCAATATGTTTGGCATATCAACTCAACTCAAGTGTACAGGGTACATTTTTAAATTATCTCTAGTCATTTCTGATCTTTTCAACGTGGCTAGTTTGGAACGTGAATGGTTTTCAGAGTCCTTGAGCATAACTGAACACATGTTGACTGGGGTCGGGCTTTACTACTCTGTGATAGCGGCATTTAGTGTTGTGTAGGGAATTCATTAACAACACAGTTATGCAAGTGTGTGTGTGTGTGTGTGTGTGTGCGTGTGTGTGTGTGTGCGTGTGTGTGTGTGTGTGCATACACTTATGTCTGTGCACTTTATGTAACGTCCACAAATCCACTCGACTTTTTTCAGCTGGTGCTTCACTGGTGCTTCACCGCACGATTAAACACTCCATATAAACATACACACACGAGAACACACAGCTGTACAGCTGTGCACAGCTGCTGCTGATAAAGACGAAGATTGATTTTCCCGCCCACACAAAGCAAAGTAGTTTTTCATTTGGACTTGGAAAGATTGAGACCTCAAAAGAGTGAATAGAACCTGATGTATTTGTTTAAAAACAGAGATGCCTTAATATTTATAATGCAGGATTGCCCAAATTATTTTCATTTAAGGGCCAAAAATGACCTGCGGTGGAGGACCGCGGGCCAAAACTAAACATTCATGTTACACTGCATGAAATTAAATATGCCAATAACTTAACTGTGCAAAATAAAACACTTAAAAAAGTTTTGAAATTGAAGAACACTTTTCTTTTTTTTTGTGTGTCTCATGAAACATCTAAATGTCTTCACGAACATGGACTCATTCTCACAATTCAAAGCCAGACTCAAAACTCACTTATTCAAAACAGCATTTCCACCCTGACCCCCCCTGCTCTGTGTCTGTGTTTTAGCTTCATTTTTACTGTTGTTTTTAGACTATTTTGGCTTAAATTTTATTGTGGTTTTATACTATGTTGTTGTGGTTTTATCATGTACTGTTAAGTGACCTTGGGTGACCTGAAAGGTGCTGAATTTCAAATAAAATGTATTATTATTATTATTATTATAAATACATTTAGTTCAACATAAATTCAACAAAATGATACACAACATACCCCGCCTATATGATCAAAACACAACATTGTCCACACCTTTAAAACTCGAGAAAAATAATGTAATTGAACATCAGCTTTAGATTTTTTTAGATTTTTTCTGTATTGTATGACATTAATATTTATATTTTAAAAGATACAAAAAAAAAAAATCAATTTCTAATATGGGCAGTGGGCCAAAACTAATCGCTTGCTCGCCCCTAATTGGGCGGCCCTGTTCTAATGCATCAATGAGTTTTAATAGTCTATGAAATGCTTCATTCATTATTCCAGTGGTTCTCAAATGTTTTCTGTATAAAAAATTGTGCAATTTCAGGGGCTCTCCCATTGCAACAAAATGTGTATAAAAAAAATAAAATAATATTTAACCTTTATTGAAAGAAAATAAAACAATTTGATTATTCTTCTTCAAAAGTTAAATGTGCTATCATATAGTTTTATAACAGTAATAATAAAGTTATTTGAGTGCAAACCAAAGAAAGACATGGTTTTCTATTTTTCATGCTTAATGTTCAGCAGTTAGATTTACTGTGATATATTGGTTTTTATTATTCTTCTCTTCGAAATTTGAAATTTGTTGTTTTAAAGTTTTGTTGAATTGCAATGTTAGGTTTGAAGTAAACCATAATTCTTTGAATGTACTTGTTTTGTTGCAACTCAACAACAGCATGTACCCGATTATAGTGTTTGTAAAAAGGAAATAAATCAGAATCAGAATTCCTTTATTAATCCCAGGGGGAAATTGCTTTTGTTACAGCCACAGAAGTAGGGATGTAACGATTAATCGTAAGGCAGTTAAAAATCGATTCATGGGTATCACGGTTGCTATCGATTTTCTGAAAATTGAATCGCAGTACTTTTTTTAACCAGCAGAGGGCAAGTGTACAAGTGTAGGCGGCGGGCGGAGTCTGCTAATACTTTCTTTCTGGCTGCCTTCTACTCTTAAATATGTTAATAAATGATTCATTACCTCTTTAGCACCGAAAGAATATCTGTAATATTACTTGAATATCTGTAAAAGTCGCGTTTTTCTATTAGCTCTGTCTGCTAGCATAGCTTCTCTTCTTCACTGCAAGAATTTCTGCATGCCAACCGACCACTGTGTTACCAGCGTCCTCTGCTGGTCCAAACAAATATGACGTAAATCAGTGTAATCACGTTTTTTTTTTTTAAAGTCCAATTGTTAAGGCACAAAATACATTTTCAGTTGCACTTTTAAAAAGAAAAAGAACTATTATGCAGTTTTGCATTGTTTATTATAGAACCAGAATTTAAATTAATAGGCTTCATTTTCATTTCTATTATTCCTGTATTTATTTCATTCAAGATTTATTTTTAGTTAAATTGCATTGTTTTGAATAGTTTATCAAGGGATTCTTTTGACAATGAAATATAAAAGGAAAATAATACAGTATTTTCTAGTTTTTTTCCCAAAAAAAAAATTTGTCTACATTCCCATTTTGTAAAATAAATCGTGAACCCAGTATCGTGAATCGAATCGTATCGGGAGTTGAGTGAATCGTTACATCCCTACACAGAAGGAAAAAAAAATCACAAATAAAAGAATAAAAACAGTAACAAAGAAAAAATTAAGAATAAACAATAAATAAGTGTATAATTAAGTAAAAGACTGTTGAAAAATAGTGATCAGATACACACACATTACAGTAGTAGAAAATAAAGTAGGATAGCTAATACTACTACTAATAATAATACAAATATACAAATTATATACAATTATGATACAGATATTTACAAAAATAATACAAATATGATTTAGATATTTACAACAATCAAGCCATGAGGTTACAGTGATGATATATACAGTTTGATTGCCACAGGCAGGAATGATTTCCTGTGGCGTTCTGTGGAGCACTGTGAATGGGAATGAAATTAGCTTCCATAATTTCACATAATTATTGCTACGTTAACCCAAATGGTCGTTGTTAGCACCTTGTATTAAACCCAGCTTGTGGTATGAATGAAGCCGTGCTCTGATTTCTGTTTACAGGGACCCGAGCACTGCTCCACTCTGAACTTTGGACTGGGACCCAGTGGTCCCATGCTGGGAATATCTGGCTCTGAGCTGGAAGCAGGCGTTGAGTACACATTCAAACTGACCATCAGCAAAGATGGTATGACACCAGAATCTACCACACAGACTGTAAGTAAAAACAAGTTGAGTTACTTTAGCAAATCATTGCCATGAACGTTTCTCTGTTGGTGTCTCAGTAAATGCTTGTAAATAAGTTATTTTGCAAACTCATGTCAGAAGAATATTATTTTTTTTATGAATTTTTGACATTTGAACAGAAATCCACCTATAAACATTCAATTCCCAGTTGCTGTTTTTTAGGGTCACTAAAGTTATACATTTTAATTTATATTATATACCAGTTAGTCTCTTCTATGCAACCTGTTTCAACAGTATTTTTGGTTAACTGAGGCCAAAAAAGAGGCAAAAAAAATTGCTTAGTTGCTTTTAAAAAAAGAGAGAGCGACAAATAATCTAAATAAAAAAGATTAATGTGTCCATTAACGTGCCATGCTTAATAATGGGACATGTTACAGTCGTAAAAAATTAAAGAAAGATATATGATACAAGGATCCTTAAAATTGTGGACGTACAGGTGTGATTAAGTCTGATTAAGTTTGTTTATTCCTTACGCACTGTGAAAACCAATCCCATGGGAAACACAGAAATACTGCATTTATTCGTACAAGTGATGCACGAGCCACTGTGCTAATGTCGGATGTCTGTGCGACAGGTGCTTGTCCAGAGTGGAGACATCCCCATGGTTTACCTGGAGTGTGTGTCCTGTAAGGCTCAGTCTATTTATGAGGTCAGCGTCAACTCATACGTATACCTCAGTGGAAACTGCACCAACTGCAAAGGCTTATACCGTGGAGTAAGTGAGAGTTTTTGATTAATCACACATACATACACACACACACACACACACACACACACACACTTAAACCAAATGGATACGTATGTACAGCATCAGGGTTGGGTTCGATTATAATTGTAATTGGTAATTAACTACCATTATGATGTAAGTGTACTTTTAATCATCAATTGGAAAAAATCTGTTGCTGTTGTAATCGTAATTGAATTGTAATTGAGTTCACATAATTGACTTTGTGATTGTAACTGTCATGGAGCTTCTAATAAAACTGTCAATTACAATTTAATTAAATGCAAACCTAGGGAACCGTGTTACAGTTCTATGGCGTACGCAGGCATAGTTAACAATTATTAAAATATGTTTCAAATCAACCTTAAACACTACCAGTCATTTCTCTTCAGAATCATTTTACCATTAAAAAAAAATTTTAATTAAGGGAAAAAAGGCTCAGACGCCCACACCAAAAATATTAATACCAAAATTTTCATTGATTAGGAAGCCTAACAAAGTAACAGAGATGAGAAACAAATTAGATGATAGATAATATTTTTTCTGTATTTTACAATTGATTGGCGCCAAACTGACCCGTTATCATAAGAGATGCTAACAGAAAGCTAACACAAGAGAAAGGTTACGTTTTATGGGCTTGTTCATTAAAGACTCAGTAATTGTAATTCATTGTAATTTAATTTTAGTAATTGAGAACATAATTGTAATTGATTTCAGAAAGAAAATAATAATTGTAATTGTAATTTTAATTGGAAAAAATACTGGTCACCATAATAATAATTGAGTTGTTATTGACCATAGATAATTAAAGACAGAATTGTAATTTTTTCAAATGTAACTGATCCCAACCCTGGCATCAACAATGAAGTCAGCATTTCCTTTCCGCTCCTCATGCTCTTCCTTCTCCTTGCCTTGTCCTGGGATTTGTGATTCAGACGCCTGTTTTGTGGGTGTGAGAATGAGGTCATTGTGTGAGTAAAGCCAGATGATTACAGATCATCTGGCTTTACCCCACTCCAATGGTTGAACATTACGTTTGTTGAACCCATGCAGACAGCAGCTTTATGTGTTAAGCTACAGATTGAACTACTACCATCAGGGTTTGGTTCCGAATGAATGCCCTTTTACCACTGACTTACCCTACATACTTTACATAATTACAGGGAAAAAAACAACTGTTAATAAATGCCAGATTTAGCTCAGTTTTTACAAAAGTGGCCT
Organism: Gouania willdenowi; assembly: GCF_900634775.1. Taxonomy (NCBI): domain Eukaryota; kingdom Metazoa; phylum Chordata; class Actinopteri; order Blenniiformes; family Gobiesocidae; genus Gouania; species Gouania willdenowi. The sequence goes on from NC_041044.1 coordinate 35,496,296, forward strand.
AAAACTTTTGAAATGTCCTTTTTTAGAGCATCTTAGCCTAACAAAACGGATTATTTTATATCATGTTTGTTTTATTAACTTTTAAAAATGGGACTACTTTATCGTTTTAGAACCTGTATTCTGCCATCTAAAGGTCCCTTAGGAGAGCTCTTCTTCTCTGCTTCATCGTCTACTACCAAACCGTAGCGTAGGAACTGGTGCCCCCTGCGGTCATAGATTTTTTTTGTTTTTATCCACTTTTGGTCAACAAAAGAAGGTTCCATCGACATCTTTAACTTTTCCTGATTATGTAGAGCAACCAAAAGTAGCACAAATTGGCATTTTGACCAAAAAAGCTGCTAAATTATCTAAAAAACAGGCTGAATGCTTCACTCCAATAGAAAACAATGGGATTTTTACAGGCAAAATGGGCCATGTGACATCATCAATCACATGATTTCAAAGATGGCGGAATACAGGTTTTAAAACGGTAAAGTAGTCCCATTTTTAAAAGTTAATAAAACAAATATGGTACGCTTTGTTTGGCATAGTTCCTCTAATAAGGTCATTTCAAAGGTTTTAGGCCACATTTGTAAAAATAGTGGAGGGTCCCTTTAACGAATGCTTTCAATAAATGATCAAAGATGATTAAATACAAATGGACAATTAATTAATTAATATGAGAATGGTACTGATTTGTCGTATTGTTCTTTGTGTACACACATACACAAAACACACACACACACACTTTAGTAATGAAGTTGAATTGTAGTGGTGGCCTTTCTTGAGCAACGTCTCCTGATTGAAACTGATTGAAAGCCACACTGGTGAATCAGTCACAAAATAGAAAAAAAAACTTCAATATAGTCATGCTCTATACATCTATTATCTATCTTGTGTCACAAGCAGGTTTGGTAGACCCATGAAGGACCCAAGGCTATATTATAGCTTTATTTATATGGAACTACAGAGGCTCAGAGGTTTCCATCAATTTCACCATGCACTCACTCCTACATTTCAATGTTTTTTCTCCGCAAACATGATTATTTATTTATACTGCCTAATTTTTTTCGTTGCGTTTTTAGTTGTCAAATGTCAGATTGAATGTCCTCTATGGGTTGAACGGCGGCTTTTGCAATTCAATTTAGCTTTTTTGATCAGTGACATCACTAACCATCACTGTCAGCCCCGCCCCTCCCATAAAAAATGTCCTCCTCTCACAGCCCACAGTGAGCATTGATTGACAGCTCCATGCAGAACTGTGCAGCGCTGTGGCGGCGGGGCTGCTGTGATTGGGCGTGTCTTAACTACTCTAGGAGCAACGCCCATAATCAAGGCATTTTTTTGAATTTCCCCTTAGTGGCAGGTCGGCAAAAACCTCAGGGTGAACTTACACTAAGAGTTCTTGTAAGATTTTGTCTCAACTGTTTTTCAGCGCTGGAGTGCCATGACGCTTCAGAACGAGACTCTGGTCCTGGACTTTTCCTCTACCACCACAGGCAGCGATGGCATGAATCTGGTGCTGCGTCAAGGCGCCCTTCGCCACAAAGACTCCTACATTTTCACCCTGCACGTGACCGACAGCAGTTTAGATGGAGAGGGGGCCGCCTCCATCACACTGCACCATAATACACCGCCCGCTGGTGGGGAGTGTCATCTGAGAGGAGGGGGAGAGGCCGGACTTGAGTATGGGGATGGAGACAGTGAGGGCTGGAGGATCCAAACTCTGCTGGACCGGGTGTCCTTTAACTGCTCAGGTAAGAAAATGCTGGCTCTCACTGGTATACATGAGAAGACTCACATGGTATACAGATACTTGTTTAATCCTAATTTCATTTATTTTTAGTAGGGGTGTGCATTGCCATGAATCCCACGATACGATTCACGATTATCATGTCACGATTTTATACATCCTGATGATAAACAATACAATATACATTGTGACATATTGCAATATCAATAAATACAAATTTCACCTTTACAAGGACAAAATGGTTTGAAATTTATTTCATGTTTTTTAAACTTGCGAGAACAAGTAAATGCAACTACCTGTAATTCAGGTACCATTATCAAAAACAAGTGGTATGTTTATCGAAAGTTTTTTTGCTTCTACAACAGACCGGTCTTGGTCTCGAGACCACATTTTGCCTTGTCTTGCCCTAGAACTGACCGGACCTGAAATTTCCGTTAAGACCAGTCGATACCAGCAGTGTGGAGCTGTGCGTCAGACACCTCAGACTTCAGTGCATCTTATTTTTAGTCAGACATAACTCTGAACACTTACTTAAGGCCTCATTCAGCTGAAAAATAATCATATTTAATTCTGGACTTATCAGTTGCTTTTTAATATATACAAGGATTAATTTTTTTGTAAGCATTTAATTGAACAAATTTGTCCAGATTTGAGATTTTTGCATGTTGAGATTTGAAAGACTTGTCTGTCAAATGTATTTTAAAAGAAAACTCAAATTTAAAAGAGAATGATCGTCAACTACAATTGATTGTCTGTAGCTATTTAATCTGCAGAACGTTTTTATTTTTGTGCACTTTTGACATCAGTGACCCAACGTGATAATAGTGTTGTTGTTAGGACAACTGGGCTCTCTTAAAGCCTGCCTGAAGATGTTTTTCCTCCCGTCCAACATGTATTAGTCATAGAACAACAGATATTTTCAGGTAGGCTGAGGCTATTATTATATAACAGAACTCGCTAAGCGTGGGATTGTTCACCTGCTAACAGGGAACGTGAGGTGGGAGTAAACAATTGTGAGCCAGGTTGGTTTTAGCTGATTAATGTGTTATTGTAATGTTAATTTTAGTAGATTAGAAGAAGCTTCTTGGATGAAAGGGAAATGTTTAATATATCACTTCATAATAATGGAATCTTTAGTCTCAAGGTTTTTTCACAAATTAACATACATGAACCATCTGTGACAACCTATAATCGAGATGAGATGGGCAGCTTTTATCACAGTGGGGGCTGTGATGAAATTCTTTAGAATAATGACCGACATGAGCATTAACACAGGAAGTAACAAAGCATTATTATGTTTTTGCGGTGGTTTTGTTTGTTTTTTTTCTTACTTTTGTCTATTTTTCATGTTCCCTTTTGTGTTTTGAGTCATTTATTTTTCTCAATTGTTTTGTGTTTTTTGTCTTTGTTTTTTGTGTTTGTTATTTTGGTGTATTTTTCTTGTGGTGTTGTATTTATCTCTCATTTTGTGTGTTTTTGGAGTCAATGTGTGTGTTTTTGGAGTCAATGTGTGTGTTTCATGTGATTTTAGAGTAACTGTGTATTTTTCTGTTGTTTTATATGTTTTTTGTATCATTTTGTTTATTTGGAGGCTGCACACATTTATGCTGCGTTCACACCAGTGCAAACGCGGGCAAAAGCTTCCGCAGGATCAAAAAAAAATTTCCCCATATTCGCTTCATATGCGTATCTGAAGCTATCAAAGCGACGCCAACCAGATTTCCTTTCTTTTCACCATCAACTATGGAGGACCCCAGTAAAATCGATGCTCCGTATTTTTTGTGGAAGCTGAAGAGCCGTCACAATGCTTGATGCCGGCGTTCCTGGATTCACCAGGTTAACCAACGCCGCATCCAACTCTGTGAGTTTCACTGTTTTTTTCAGGGGCTGCGCCAAATCACTCCTGGTCTGGTCCCAGTAAAAAAAAAAAACTGGCAATGTCGTAGATTTCTGGGTGGTCACACACTGCCACGATTATTTTCTCCTCCATGCTGAAATGGGTGAGAAGACCAATGTCCGTGTTGATGGCCTGACGTCATTGTCAACAAGGATTCTGATTGGCTTTCTTGCCTGTGCGTCACACGAAACATTTGCTGGAGTTCAATATTTTCAACTCAGGCGAATGACGAATGTCATTGAAAATCGGGAGTGTGCATGGCGCGGCCAACTCTCTCGCCACACAGATCAAACCGCGTCTTCAGGAGAAGAGTTTGCCTCTTACTGCGTCTATTCAATTGACTTGATATGTAATCTGGTCGTGCAAACATTTTGTGACGCGTCCGGTGTGAACGCAGCATTAGACCGAGGCCACCAGTTGTCTGTCATGATGTCATCACACTTGAGGTTGTTAGGGCTTTGTTTGAGCATTGTTTCGCAAATATTTGAGCAGTCTGAATTTTTTTTACATCCATGGAAATGTTTGAATTAAGGATGTAAGAATTAATTGTAAAGCAATTAAAAATCGATTCATAGGTATCATGGTTCACATCAATGCTCTGAAAATTTAATTGCAGTACTTTTTTAAACAGCAGAGGGCGCTATCTATTTATCCTTCTCGTCCAAAAGTGGAGGCGGCGGGCGGTACTGCTACTACTTTCTACTCTTAAACATGTTCCTAAATGATTCCTTAACCCTTTAGCACCGAAAGAATATCTGTAATATTACGTGAATATCTGTAAAAGTCACATTTTTCTCTTCTTCACTGCAAGGATATCTGCATGCCAACCGACCACTGGGTTACCAGCGCCCTCTGACGTAAATACAGTGCAGACTGTTTTTTTTTTTTTTTTTTTAAAGTCCAGTTGTTAAGGCACAAAATACATTTTCAGTTGCACTTTTAAAAAGAAAAAGAACTATTATGCAGTTTTGCATTGTTTACTATAGAACCAGAATTTAAATTAATAGGCTTCTTCATTTGTATTTTTCCTTTATTTATTTCATTCAAGATTTATTTTTAGTTAAATTGCATTGTTTTGAATAGTTTATCAAGGCATTCTTTTGACAATGAAAATTAAAAGGAAAATAGTACAGTATTTTCTAGTTTTTTTCCCCCAAAAAATAAAGGAATATTTTTCAGTCATTATTTGTCTACAGTCCCATTTTGTAAAATAAATCGTGAGAGAATCGTATCGTGAACCCAGTATTGTGAATCGAATTGTATCGGGGGTTGAGTGAATCGTTACATCCCTAGTTTGAATTCAACTCACTGGTTAAGAGATAATTAGTGAGGATGCAGGTCAGGAGGGTTCCTCACGATTGTTATCCGTTTTTTTCTTCCGTCTATGTTAACTCCTCCTACACCGTTTATCCGATTTTGACAAATAAGCTATCAAAAAATTCTGAATGTTCCAAAGATTTATGCTATCACTTTTATGATTTGTAACTTTTAAAATTTTTGACTTAATAAATGTTTTCTTTCCCATTCATTTCTATTGGAAATTTCAGCTTTTTCAACTTTCAAGGCCTTCATCCCCAGCCATTCTTCAAATGATTTTGACCATTCAACCTTTAACATGTTCAGCTACTGCCGTCAACTATTTCACAATTTCAACCTATTTCAACTTTTTCAACCAATTTCAAGTTTTTCAACCCATTTCAACTTTTTTCAACTATTTCATCCTTTTTCATCTTTTTCAAACCATTTCAACTTTTTCAACCTTTTCAACCGATTTCAAGTTTTTTCAACCCATTTCAGCCTTTTTCAACTATTTAATCCTATTTCAACTTTTTCAACCAATTTCCCCATTTCAAACTTTTTCAAACCCATTTTAACCTTTTTTCAACTTTCTTTTAACTTTTTCAACCCATTTCAACTTTTTTCTACTTTTTCAACCTTATTGCTAATAATCAGCTAATGCTAGGTTAATGCTTAACTAATGCTAGGTTAATGTTATTGCTAGACTGATGCTAATGATAGGTGAATGCTAGACTAATGATAATGTTAGGCTAATGCTATTGCTTGGATAATGCTAATGCTAGTCAATGCTAATGCTAAGCTAATACAGTGGGATGCAGGCCAGCACCTGCATCCTCACTTGCATTTTCTTCAGGAAATGTAAATATTCTAGTTAAATGAGTAGCCGTTAGTTGCAGCAGTGTTTTCTTCCTGGTCCTCATCATGTTCACGTTTCTCCCACTCTTCTTCTCTTCTCTCTGATCCTCCTGTAGGGTACAGTGACCTTGGCGTCTCAGACACTCCGTTGCTCTACAGTCTGCTGGTGACACGCTGCAGAGATGACTACTGTGAGGACTTCTGCATCTACAAAGGCAGCAGTCCAGAGCACTCAGCTTTTCTGCCTCCAGGCTTTGGTGTTGCTAACCATCGTGTAGCTGTTTCCATCACAGTGGAGGATCACCAGGGAGCGGCCATCCTAGGGCAAAACAAGTAATCCTAATTCATTCACTATTTAAACCAGGGCTGGGCGATATGGACCAAAATTCATATCTCAATATTTTTTCTCAAAATGACCATATATAATATAAATCTTGATATTTTTAAATATATGAAGTCTTACCAGGAAGAAAATTCTGGGTAAAATTCGCTGATGCAAAATGCCACACAGGCACATTTATTAACAAACTGCACGATATGAGCCACTTTTGGCTTGTTCTTCTATGAGGGACAGCACATGTGAGTGAGTTCTGTAGTGTGGCTTGTTTTGGGTAAGGTCTGGGTTAGCACGCACTCAGAAATCTTTCTAACTGAGCTTTTCATGCTGTTCTGAGAAGTAGTGAAAACAGCAACTCCTAAAATTTGTGTAAAATATGTTTAATAAATAAACATATTGTTCTGGATCAGTGGTTCTCAAACTTTTTTGGCTCGCATACCCCCTTTCTCTTATTTCTGAATCTAAGTACCCCCTTTGTCTGACTACAACATTTTGCTGAGAACACTATTTAAAAACAGCTACAGACCATAATGATGGAATGAATAGATTTATTTCTATAGTTTTTATCATTTTGGGTCATCTACCGCCTTGCATTTTCAGTTCTAATCATGATCATTTGTAACATAAATTGGTGTATCTTTGGTGTCATTTTGTGTGTTTTTTGTGTAATTTTGGGTATTTTATTGTTGTTTGTCTTTTCTAGCACATTTTTGTGCTTTTGTTGTAATTTTTGTGTGTTGTTGGTATTATTTAAATTATTATTTCTCAGTGTGTTTTGATGCTGTTTGGTTTTGCTTTTTCTTTTGTCATTTTGTATGTTTCTCTGTTATTTTTGTGTATTTTGTAGTGATCTTGTGTATTTTTCTCTCATTTAGTGTGTCTTTGTTGTCGTTTAGTGTGTTGCTGGTATTAGTATTTTTATCTCCTAAATCTCATAAAACCCAATATTTTTTAATGCTTTCATTTGTTAATTTTCCACTTTATTTCTCTCAAGCACCCCCTATAGTGCCATCGCGTACCCCTATTTGAGAAACACTGTTCTAGACAATATTGTAATTTTCTCTATCGCTAAAATAGAAATGTTGATATATTGCCCAGCCCTAATTTAGATGTCACTGTATGGAATTGACTGTTTGATTTGCTAATAACCTGAACTGATAAAGTGAAATGAAAATACAACAGTTGACACTAGCATAACACTGTGTTTGGCAAATATTTTATGTATTTTTACTCAAGTTTATAATAGATTGAATAAGATTCAGTCTGTTAGGGTTTTCTATGTGATGCACCCTTATTGTCACCTCCAAAGGCTCTTGCTTCTCTTTTATGTTCCCTACGCTCACAGCCTCCTGAAGGTTCCTTTTGATGACTATAAAAATACATGACGTGACAAACCTTGAAGCACACCATTCATTCATTTTTCGGTTACTATTTCAGCCTTTGTTAGACGAAGGCTAAATTCCCTCACTGCCACGAATGTTTAAAAATGCAACATTACGTCGTCACCGACAACGGTCACAATTCAATTCTTGGGGAAATTGTGTGACGTTTGGCAGTGAAGGACTTTGGAATGTGCTCACATGAAGTCCAGCAGCTACAACAGTAAAGCTGAATATTTGTGTTGTGTATGGGAAATGGCTAGATCAGGTATTTGAGTTCTGAGTTATTGATTGTGTATATTCAAAGACCCTAACCCAGTGTTTTTCAACCTTGGGGTCGGGACGCCATGTTTGGTCGCCTGGAATGTCTAGTAATTGGTTAAAAAAAACATAAAATTTCCCTCTCTCTTGGACTTTGGTCATCTTTCTCTTTCCCTCATGTGTGACGATTATGTCAAAGCAAAGCTGCAACTTTTTTTCTTTAATTTTTTTTTTTCTTTTACTTTGTCTGCACATGCTGTCGAAGGTCAACACTACAAGAAGTGCAATCTTTTTGAGACAGAAATACATTTTTGTTATTGCATAATTGTGACCATCACCATGCCTCCCTAAGGAAGGGTAAGAAAGGAAAATATAAAAAGAGAGGGCAGTGTTACATCAGGCAAGGGGGGAGGAAACACGGAAGAGGAAGTCATGGTAGGAAAATGGGCAGGGAGTGGAAGAGTTGACTGTTTTAAGGTGAGAGTGAAATGCATCTTTAATAATTCCATATGTGAATACAATTACCGTAATGGCATGATACTGGCTGTAAAGAGCAACTATTTAGCTTTCAGAAACTGGTGGAATTTCTTAGATAAAGCAAATAGTTACTGTGTTTTAAACTAACGTGTTCCCCGAGATGCGTTCAAGGTCCCTGGGAAACCTGGACAAACTGATTAATTTATAAAATATCCCTGAGTAAATCCGGACGTATAGTGACCCTAATGTTGGCATCACAGATGGCGAAAAAGGTTGGGAACCTCTGCCCTAACCCCAGTATCTAACAATAGCGCTATTTGTTTTGTGTTTTTTGTCCAGGACCATTAAAGTGGTGCTGCCAGATCCGCCCCCTGAGTTCAGCAGCCTTGCCCATTGGCTGTCTGAGCTGACAGACAGCAGTCTGAAAAAGCTGCTGGAGCAGGGCAGCTCACAGAGGGTCCGAGAGCTGTCGCTGGCTCTCATCACGGTTCTAAATGAGGTCGGAGAACGCTCCTCTGCCAACACCCTCAACTGTGAGTTACTCACCAGCTCAAGTGTGCTTATGGGGATGTTTTCTATTTTCAGTATGAGCAGACAAAGCAGTCACAACGAGTGTCTCGAAAAGAGCGCAATTATCGAGTTAGAGTTCGCAGCAACATCACTCAAGCTCTGACTGCGTTGGATTTGACCACCGTGAGCGACATCCAGCAGACGTCCGCTGCTCTTGCTCAGTGCACGGTGAGTGGGAAAAACTGGGAGAGCGCTAAAGTGTGTTGAGACAAACTGTTAGTGTGTGTTTTAATGTGTGTGTGTGTGTGTGTGTGTGTGTGTGTGTGTGTGTGTGTGTGTGTGTGTGTGTGTGTGTGTGTGTGTGTGTGTGTGTGTGTGTGTGTGTGTGAATATGTGGGACTACCAGGCGGTGAGTCGGGAGTTTATCTGTGAGGAGTGTCAGAACAGCACCCTGAACAAATTGGAGTCCATGTTGGAGATCCTTCAGACCGACACCAAGCAAGGCACAGTCACCCCAACGGAGATTGCCGACAACATCCTGAACATCATGGGTAAGAAAAAGCAACACCACATAATGTCACTGGAATTTGACCTTAAAGTCTTGGAGGTGTTTCAAATAGCTGTAGTTTAGGTAATTGGAGGATGCTCTCGTGTCATATGCTTTGTAATAAGATGGTGTAAGACGCCAAATTCAGCCCTTTGGAGCATTCAATCCAGCCCGTGGGAGAAAGTTAAAAATTACAGAGAAAACATGAATCATTGTGTAAACGAAATTCAACACCCCCGGTGCTTATATTGCATGATTGCATAAGGCTTTGCAATTAATCAAAATTAGATGATTACAAAAATAACATATTCGAGAACAAACAATTATTTAAAAAAAAAAATGTAATCATGCATACAGTATGTTTCATTTGCTAAATAAAACAAATTTCCACAATTTAGGATATCTACAATGAATAAAGCTTGAAAAAACTATTATTAATACTAACTGAGTTGTTTAATGCACGTTCATGCAAACACCTCTCAAAGCTAAAGCTAGCCTGCAGGCCAACACGAGGAAACATGGCACAAGAAACGCAGCAAAAATGCTTGGTAAACAAACAAGACAAGTCAAATTCTCTTATATGGGATTTTAGTGTTTGAAGGATTTTATTTATGTTCAAAGAATATATTTTACAATGTTTTGTACAAAAAATCAATATCTTTTTGGTTGACAAATAATTGTTTGAATAATTGTCATTTCTATTATGACTAAAAAATAATCGTGATTATAATTTTTTCTATAATCAAGCATGCCTATGATGGCAGTCATTTTTAAAAGTGAAACTGTTGAAAAAACTCAACATTCTTACAAAATCTTTAATTTTTTCTCAAATTTTATTACATTACATTTCCTGTCATAAAATAGAAATTGATCACAATACAATAAATCTCGTAAATTTAAAGTGAAGAACCTGTTGGGACTGATGTCTATCGCTTATTGCTTGGATATTGTCAGTTTCTTACATATTTAGTATTTCATTGATACGTAGAAGTGCAAACTAGGGCACAATAATGTTGAAATTACTCGTTTTCCAGCATAAAATCTGTGGCCCTCTGGAGATCAAACTGCTCCGTATTTTGCCCCTGAACTAAAATGAGTTTGACACCCCTGGCATAAGAGCATTGAAAAATGTTATAATAAACAGTGACGTGCAGTCAGGGGAGACAGAGCCTCACCTGTCATCATGGCATGTAAAATGCTAACAACTACAAGAGAAAGATCATCTGTCCACTGTCTTTAAATAAAGTCTTTTTAACTGACTTAAGAAATCTAAACTCATAATTTCATATCTTTCTTTATCCTTCCAGGTGATCTGATCCATCAGGTCAGCCAGTCTGCATCCCACTCCTTTTACCTCCAGCCTGCCTACGTGGATTCACCCTCGACCCTGTCCACGTCCTCTTCCTCACCGTCCTCCTCTTCGTCTTCCTTTGATGAAGAGCACGGGAACGCACCGATTGATGCCCTGCCCTCATCCATGGAGATGCACCCACTGCGTGTGGCAGCCAAAGCATACAGCCTGTCATCGGTGCTCATGCTGATCCTCATGCATGCCCGCGTGCTCAACGAGGAGCCACTCATACTCAGAGGAGCTGAGATCGCTGCCACCGGGAAACTGGCAGACCCCCAGAGTCTACTCTGCTACCATGGCAACCACAGCCCAGGTTCATTGCCTCATAAAGTGACATAAGAAGTGTTTTTAAGAAACATTTTCAATCATGGATGGGACTGCAGAGAAAGAGTTTGACAGTTAATAACGCTTTTCTCTTCTTTGTTTTTCTTCTTCTATACAATCTGCAGAATGCCAGCGATTCTCCATCCCCCGGGCTCTCAACCAAAGTATTGGCAGAGCTGCTGCAGGAAACAGCATCATGCAGCTCCTTTTTCAGGTAGGTGGTCATTACCGGTCAGATCTGATGGATACTAAGCTGAATTCAAAACTGGTCATCAAGTAATATTTCCTAAAGGCCACAAAGAACTTGACTAAAGCCGGAGCTGTGCTTGTACCACAACCCTCAGCATCAGTGAATAAATCCTTAATATAACATTCTTCATTCACTCATTTTTGATGCTTCCTTCTTATTCCTCGGCCCAGGTGGAATCCAATCCATTCCCCTTCAACTACGTGGCCAACTACACTGTCTCTACTGAGGTGGCGTCAATGGAGTTTCGCACTGAGAATGGCACGCAGATCCCCATCTCTGGCCTGGATGACAGTCAAGCCATCACCGTCGCCATTAACAATGGCAGTAGTGTTGAAGTGGGCGAGGAGGTTTCTGGCAGTAGGGGAATCCCCACAGCTGGACCTGTGAACATCAGTCACTGCGACTCCATCATTGTCCGGGTCAGCACTGGGAACAGCAACAGACAGGCTGGGCTGTTCGTGCAGCTCAACTTCACGTCTATGGACGGTAAAGCTTCATGTTTCACACACTAACTTACACACATAGGAACTTATTTACTAAAGGTCTGCACGCGTACAAGCGTTTGCATTGGGTACTGGTGCATCTATATCACACAGCACAATTAGCCTAGTGGCTAGCCTCTATTTGTCTGTTTATAATGTAAATCAAAAGTCAGCGCTGAATGACCTCCCCGTATCTTTAAGGTCTGTGTTCGGGAACACTGTGATTCCCTGGTGACGTCCGATAGTCAAAAATACGTAATAAGACAAAAGCAGTGGGCCGAGCTTAGACAATGTTCCTGCTTACAGAACTGCTCTATGTGAAGAAAATGTGCTGAAAACATTAAGGATAAAAATGACCTAAATTTGACCAAGGCTATGTTCATACTACGGGTCTTAAACGGGCAGTATTATATAAAATTCACTTTCTAATGGTTTTGCTACAGTGTTATACATTCCTTTAGCCTCATTCAGAGGGTGAAAATTGAAAAAGTTATGTTTCTTCCCTCCCTTGTTATTCCACATTTTATAAAAAGTCAGCTTTAAACGGCCGAGTTGGATTTTTCTCGCCATGTGACGTCACAACGCGGAAGCTCTAACTCCTGACAATCCTGGCTCTTCCTACCCTATAAGAATGTGAGCTCCTACCTCCCAAACTACCTCACAACTAAAATAAACACTGTGGTTTAATATAGAATACACATTATACTTTATTGTCATATATGTAAAGCTACATACACAAAATGTGTTTTTTGCACACAGCCACGGTGTAGCGCCCAGGGCGCAGTTACAATCCGTTCCATTTTTAGTATCCGTTATATTGCCTCGTTTCGCCTTTGAGATTATCTGATGTGTTTGTGACCCAATGTGACCCTAAACAGTGGACTATCACCTTCAATGGGCCATTCCTATCATCAGTAGTGGTGAGGATGACAAAAAAGCAACGTAGCAGCTCTGGTGAGTGTTTGAAACAGCTGAAACAGCTGACTAACTCCGCTGCTGATGTGATAAACACACACCTTGGAGCAGCGTTTGCCTGACTCACAATCATAATAGCCGCTTCAATAGCCATGTGTTATACTATAATGTGGAGCCTTTTGGCTGAAAACAATAACTAGTGTGTGCATAGCAAAAGAAAATGGCTATAGTGATTAGCTATTGTGTAGAGACGGGGTCTATAGACACGCCCACTCATGCATAAGCATGAAGGCCTCAAAACAGTTCGTTTTGAGAAGTGTCATTAATCCGACTTTTCAGAGAGCTAAAACTCTGGAAAAAAGCTGAGTTTGGGAAAATAATCCTCAAATACTATGTTTTTGGGGTTCTTAGAACAAATGGAGATAAGTAAAAAATTGCATAATGCTGGACCTTTAATGCTCAATTAGGATGTTTTTGAAAAACCTAATTTTTTGTGTGCTTGTTTATATTTACACATTATTTGCGTCATGTATCAGTTTGGAGAATGCATTTTTTTTATTATCATACATTTATTTTCCTATTTTCAACATTCAAATGAACAAACAATAACAATTACACAAATGAATACAATTAAGATAAGATATATAAAAAAATAATAAAATAAACCAAATCAGTCCATGGTCACGGTTCACAGTTTGTCATTTGTGTAGCTTTTGTTCATGCCACAGTGTTGTCAGAGGTCCATGAATGGTTCCCATATCCTGTGGAAAGTGACCCTCTTAATTTTCAGGATGTAAGTTTAATTCAGAATGCTTTTAAACAGATTAAAGGAAGGTTGTCTCTGCTGATTCCAGTTTAGTAGAATGCATTTCTTTGCCATATATGATATTATGCTGATCTTCTTCTTGTTTTTGGTATCCACTGTCTTATCCAGTTCTGTACTAAAAAGGTACAGCCTGTGTTTTGTCCGGAGTATGCATTTTGATGACGTAAAGGTGGGGGAACATAGCCTTAAACTACGGTAGTATGCAATTTCATTTTAATTCTACAATTACGGCTAAATCTACAAAGGCTGAAACACTGGTTTGCAGCCACTCTGCTCTCCACATCACTTTCACTACCACATGGTGCAAATACTCTCAGTTAAACTGTCATTTACTTTTGTGCCCATTGTCATTTGCTCAGGCAATTTAAAGTAAATCACATGGAACACCTAATTTAGAGCTTTTTACCTGGGTTCTTTGTAAATCAGGCCATTGAAGTTGTAAGGTTTATCTAACATTCAGTTTTTTTTAGCCATTACCTAAGATAACTTCAATACAGGAGCTTATAGGGTAACATCACCCTTACATTGGTGAGATCATATTTGTCATTTAGGTTAAATACATTAAAAAATAACAACCTTGTTTCCTGCATTTCCTGTATTGGGGTGAATGACGTTTACAAAAGATTAAACAGAACTATTTGTCTTTAGTGATGATGAAGATAATGATGATGATGATGATGATGATGATGATGATGATGATGATGATGATGATGATGATGCCAAGTTTGACTTTGTGGTTTCATGTTTTCAAGTATGTAGTGGTGGAGAGTGAAAGAATGGTTGAAAGGGTCGAGAATGTCGAAAAGGTGTCAGGTGAGAGTGGTGGAGGCGTGCATGTAGAGCAGTTTGCTGTATGATTGTCAGGCGTGAGTGTCACATGTGAGAGACATGAATAGGTTGCAGAGATGGATGGACAAGTGCTACAGGCATGTGTGGAATAACAGGAAATGTTGAGCCATTGAGACACATGCGGGCGAGAGGGGTGAACATGGGGGATGTAAGAAAGCGACTGGGCGTGAAGTTTATAAGGTGGAAGATTGAGAAGCGAGTGCTGGAGCGAGTGGGTCATGTAATGCGAATGGGTAATGACAGACTGGCGAAAGCAATGGCGTTAGGTTGGTATACTAAGTTGGAGGGATGCGAGAAGAAGAAGGAAGGGCGAAAGAAGAAAACAATGCTGTATATTGGAAGAGAATGATGAATGAGGCGGGTTTTGACTGGACTGATGTCAAGAGGTTGTGCGGTGACAGGAAGAAATGAAAGGGTATGGTGGGGGAGAGAATGGAGTATTTGTACAAATAGGAGTGCCAGAAAGGACACGAGTATGTGTGGGGTGACAGTGAACTTAGAATGAAAAGGAATGAGAGGAGAGTGATTGACTTAGTATGTACTGCAGGTATGAGGGGTGTGGGAAGGTCTGAGGAGAAAGTGAGATTTGAGTGTGGGATATGTGGAATGAGTGTGGAAACATAAGGTGCGAGAGTGATTCATGAACGGTCATGTACGGGGGGTGAGAGGGCGGTGGATGGGAGGAGACAGTGTGGAAGGTGTTTAGTGTGGATAACTTATGGAAACTATGTGAGACCTAGAAGAAGAGTAAATGGCCTTCGGGTGGGGGTGGAGCAGAGGTGGGTGAAGGGGAGAATGGGGGTGGTGAGGTTGGTGGAATGAGAGTGAGAGGGAGGACTTCCGTGTGCCTGGGGTGCCAGAGGGAGTTTTCGGTTGCCAACATGATGAGGCACCAGAGGAGCTGTATGGCGTGGGACCCTGAGGGGAGCAAGTCCCTGACGGGGAGTGACGGTCCAAAATGGAATGAAAATGGAATTTGTGGTTTCATGTCTTAACATATGTTTGTACATGTCTTTCCAGATTTCACTTTTTCGCAAGGTACTCCAGTTTCCCTCTGCAGGCCAAAATACCATTTTTTTTTTAAGTTGGCCATATATTCACCTTTAAAAAAATGCCTTAATATTGATCCCAATCAGCTCCCCTGTCATTGCTTTATTACATTTTCCATTTGTACTTAGAAAGTGATGTTAATCAACTTTTTGTTTTCTTCCTTCTCTAGATGCAAAAGAAAAGGTTCATCCTGATAAAGATGATGCAGAGCCGTACATTACTGCCTACCTCCATTCTCAGGAGCAGCCAAATGAGTTTAATTGCACCGAGAGGAAACACATCACACTCGGCATGACCAGAGGGCTAAATCTTGATCACAGGAAATACACTTTCTTCCTCTCTCCAGAGTAAGGGCCATAAACTATGTGTGACAGTGTTGGATCCAATTTTGCAATGTCTGGTTCAGAAGTTCTCAAAATGTCTCAAGCTGGAGTTGGACTGATGTTACATTGTCACAATTTAAAGGGGGTCTCCTAAAATGTCTAGTAATTGATCAAATTAATCACTGAATGAAAATATAATGAAATTTGTATTATTATTTTTTATTTATTCTTTTTCAAATTAAAACAACACACAATGTTAAAAAACGTTTCTGTACTTTCATTTTCGTAAAGTAAAATTTTGTTGAAATAAAAACGCAGTATAAAGAAAAGAAGAAAAAGAAAAAAGACGTAAAAGGTACAAAAAAGAAAGAAAGAAAGAAATACAGTATGAACATTTCTGAGCTGGCACATCTTGTCACTTTGTGCACAAATCCTGGTTACACAGTATAACAAACATGATTAAAAACTAGTTTGGTAACACTTTACTTGAAGTTTTTTTACATAAAGGCTGACATTACACTGTCTTTATTATGATATGACATTTGTCATTAGCATTAATAAGGTGTCATAAAGGCTGTCATTTAGTGCCGTTCGTTACCCTAACCCCGAACCTTAACCCTAACCCCACTCGATCCCTCCACCTAACCCAAAAAATGCCAACATAGCTCCAAAGGTGTCCTTTTTAGCGGAAGGGGTCATCATTTAGTGAACGACACTTAATGACAGCCTTCATGACACCTTATTTATGCTAATGACAGATAATGACAGTGTGATGTCTGCCTTATGTATAAAACTTCAAATAAAGTGTTACCACTAATTCTAGGAGAAACATGTCTTTGGGGTCGCTACATATTTGTGATATAAAAATGGGGTCATGATCCAAAAAAGGTTGGAAACCACTGGGATACGGCCTCAGCTTCAATAAAGAGGCGTGGTAAATTCAGGCTATAGATGGATGGATGGATCTGACGTCTGTCCTGTCCCAACAGGTCCTATGACACCACTCTGGACTATTTCATCAACGTGAGCGCCCCTTGTCGACCTGAAGCTGAGCTTGTGGGCGTCCGCCTGGAGGTCGGGGTGTTTGCTTCTCTGTGTCAGTACTTCAGTGAGAGTGAGAAGCAGTGGCGGACAGACGGCATGGTGCCACTGGCTGAGACCAACTCCAGCAGGGCAGTGTGCCGCACCAGACACCTCACTGCCTTCGCTGCTGGTCTGTTTGTACCAACCAATGCCATCAGCTTCAGAGTGCCTGTAAGCATGGATTCATATTAGCGAGGGGGGAGGGGGCGTTGTGGGTGCAATCAGCACATATGGAATAAACACTTCACAGATCATTTCCTTTCCTTCCTCAGGAACGTTCCGGGGCACTGAGCCTTGTTGTGCTGCTGGTGTGTGTGATGGGTTTATTAAGTTACGTCGTGGCTGCAGCGATCCTGCACAAATTAGACCAGCTGGATCTACGCAGAGCAGGCGTGGTTCCTCTCTGTGGGCGTGACGGACTCTTCAAGTACGAGATCCAGGTTAAAACTGGCTGGAGCAGAGGAGCAGGTGAGAGGAATTCACCAGCAGATGTATCAGTGTTTTACTGAGCTATTTAAAAATCTGTGCAATGCTTAATTACATTACATGTAAACAAAAAGCACTCATATATCTTCTTTGCCAGAAATAGGCAGTTATCTTGATCAGTGATCCTGATCATGGTACCGTGTTCATTCACACTTTAAAGACTGGGGAGAAATGTTGATCCCCATTAATAACGATTGAGTAGGTTCACATTTATGGGCACTTTCATTTTTCTATTTTTTGAATTGAATATGGAATTTGGTGGGATAATTGAGGAACCAGCTCGACATAAACCATGAAGATCGGTCATTACGAACCGAGATATGATTTTTGAAATTTCGCCAATGATGAGTGATAGGGAATTTTTGATTTTTGAAACTGATCCAGAATCAGCACGTTGATCAAGATTCCCTTCAAAATTTTATGATTCTTCCATGGCGTAAGGCAGACATGGGTAACTGGCGGCCCTTTGTCTAATTTTATGCTGCCCTTAAAGTAAACGTACAA
Organism: Gouania willdenowi; assembly: GCF_900634775.1. Taxonomy (NCBI): domain Eukaryota; kingdom Metazoa; phylum Chordata; class Actinopteri; order Blenniiformes; family Gobiesocidae; genus Gouania; species Gouania willdenowi. The sequence continues at coordinate 35,514,033 of NC_041044.1, forward strand.
AATACACAAAACAAAAGCAAGAATAGATTAAAAAAAAGAGTAATACACAAAATTACTCCAAATAACACAAAACGACAACAGTAATACACAAAATGACTCCAATTAAAACAAAACAACAACAAAATTACTCAAAAGAATTTACAAAATTAAGGAAAATGACAACACAAAAAGACAACAAAAACACAAAAAATGACTCTGCAAACCTACAATACTTATAAACAAGCAAAACAACAACAGAATTACACAAAGTTACTCAAAAAGACACAAAATGACAACACAAATACACAATATGACTTCAAAAAACACACATTTTACAGGAAAAATACACAGAAGAACAACAGAAATACACAAAATGCAGTCATAGCAAACATACACAGAATGACAGAAAAACACACAAAATTACTATATAAACTCTTTGTTCTTTGCTGTGTTAATGCTCAGAGTGGTTATTATTCTAAATGCTGACATGAATGTTGATAATGTGGCCCTTTTATCAAACAAACTGATTTTTGTGGCCCCCACTGTGATAGAAGTTGCCCACCTGTGGTGTTAGGTCTAGGTGTTTAGTTAAAATGTTGTACCTTTGACCTAAACCTACTGACAGACAAACAAATAAATAACCTTGGCAGAGGTAACACATACATCCTCAAATCTAAAAGTGCATTTATGGTGTAAAATGTATGAGCAAAATTAACAAAATGAATGCATTAAATCAAAACACGTACAGTTTTTGTTAAAAGAGTTTTTGACCTTCAGGCACAACAGCACATGTAGGGATCAGCTTGTATGGACGTGAGAGTCGCAGTGGTCACCGTCATCTGGACAGCCAAGGAGCTTTCACACGCAATGCTCTCGACATCTTTCATATCGCCACTGATACCAACCTGGGAAGCATATGGAAATTGCGAATTTGGCACGACAACAAAGGTGAAGACACCTGAATCAGTAGATAGAAATGCACTTTAGCCAGCTAGATGTTCATCGGATTTACTGTAAACATCCTTTTTTGCTCCTCAGGCCTGTCTCCAGCGTGGATGCTACAGTACGTCTTGGTGAAAGACCTGCAAACTGGAAGTAGCTTTTACTTTCTAGTGGATGATTGGCTTTCAGTGGACAATCAGAGAACTGATGGACGTGTGGAGATGGAGGTGGAGGCTTCAGGTCAGTAACCACTACAGGGTCACCTTCAGGGTTGGGGTCAATTATGATTATAATTTTGTAATTGATAATTCATTACAATTATGGCATAATTGTAAGTGAAAAAAGCTGTTGCTCTTGTACTCAATAATAATTGAATTGTAAATGAGTTTAGATAATTCACTTTGTAATTGTAATTAGCATAGAAAGTCTGGGAAACCATCCTCCAGTTCTATGGTTTACACACATATGTAGTTAACAATTATTAAAATATGTTAAAAATCAAGTTTACATGTCTGTTCTCTTGAGAATCATTTTACTATTTAAAAAAATATAAATCTAGGGATATAATGGCAAAAAAAAGGCAAAGACGCTATACCAATTATTTCATTGATTAGGAAGCCTAACACGATAACCAAGAAATGAAAAACAAATTGGATGATAGATAATATGTTTTGTGTATTTTACTTATTTAAGACATGGATCAAAACTGACTCGTTATCATAAGAGATGCTAACAGAAAGCTAACACAAGCGGAATAAGTTTTATGGTCTTATATATTAAAGGCTCAGTAATTGTGAGTAATTGTAATTGAACTTTAGTAATTGAGAAAGTAATTGTATAAACTTTCAGGTGAAAAATAATCATTGTAATTGGAAAAAATTCTGGTCAACATAATCGTAATTGAGTTGTAATTGAACATGGATAATTGAAGATGTAATTGTAATTAAAAAATTGTAATTGACACCAACCTTGGTCATCTGATCTTTGATCAAAAAATGGCTATTTATGTGACACTGACTCGATTGTTATGGTTTATTCCAGAGGAGGCTGCGCTCATCCAGATGCCCCGCCTCCTGCAGTGTGAGCTGCAGAGGGCGCTGTGTGAGAGTCATCTGTGGCTGTCCCTGTGGGAGAGGCCCCCCAGGAGCCCTTTCACTCGCTTGCAGCGCTCCACCTGCTGCACCGTGTTACTGCAGCTGATCCTGTTGGCCAACACGCTGTGGTACAGCATTGTTGTTGATAAAAGACGCAGGTAAATAAACACAAATGTGTGTCGTGTATTCCAAATTATTTTTGTCTTGTTTTTGAATGAAGTTGTTAAGGTTTCATTTATTCAGACAGCTGTTCTTTAGGAAATCCACTTTGATCTGTTTTGACTGTCAACTGTCAGTCTTCTTCAGAGGTGTCTGCTGATCGCTTTGATGTTTCCTTTAAAGTTTCCTTGATTTCTCCATCGTAATTCCAGCAAGATTATTTTTGTCTTCTTTTTGAATAATATCTTAAGGTTTCATTTATTCAGACTGCTCCTTAGGAAATCCATTTTAATCTCCTGACGTCTGACGTGTCCTTGACTTCCATGTAGCATCAAACTTCAAAGTGGATTTTCTAATGAACAGTTGTCTGAATAAATGAAACCTTATCATATTATTCAAAAGGAAGACAAAAGGAATCTTTCTGGAATTATTACGCGGAAGTTAAGGAAACATCAAAGTGATCAACAGACACCTCTGACTGGCAGTTGACAGTCGAAACATGTCGGGAGATTAAAGTAGATTTTCTAAGGAACAGTTGTCTGAATAAATTAAAAGTTAACATATTCAAAAAGAATCTTGCTAGAATTACTACACAGAAGTCAAGGAAACTTCAAAGAAAACATCAAAGTGATCAGCAGACGTTTCTGTTGAAGACTGGCAGTTGACAGTCAAAACATGTCAGGAGATCAAAGTGGATTTCCTAAGTACGAGTTGAATAAATGAAACCTTAACATCTTATGTTGTCTTTTATGCTCTGTATTGACCTTTTGAAACTTGGGTTTTGTTTCTACTGTTTAACTGATCTTGCTTTGCAGCCCGAGGGCCGTGTCGAGGCTTTCGTCATTGGACGGAGAAACAGTGGCAGCAGGCGTGGTGAGCTGTCTCATCGTCTACCCACTCTACCTACTCATCTTCACGCTCTTCAGAATGAGCCGCAGCAAGGTAAAAAAAAAAAAAAGGAAAAACCAAACACTTAAAGATCTCAGGTCTAACATGATGTTTGTGTTTCTTGTGTTTTAATGAAACGATAGTGTGTGACTCTGGAGCAGGTGCCCTCTCAAGTGGACGAGGAGTCTGTGGAAATTGATGATTTTTTTGACAATTCCTTAGCAGGAAGTTCCTTCCTCTTTTATAATGGCGAGGTATGGCACTCACAGTGATTTAATGGTATTTCATCCGTCTTTGATTATACTGTATATTCCTGTTTTAATCCACTTGTTTCATATTTTATTGTCAGACTAACTCTGAGGAAACCAATGTGGATTTGCCCACTCCATCCACCAAAAGGTATGCACAGAAGTTTCAGCATGATCACACAAGATTCATCTTTTTTTTTTAATACCGATTAGCTCTGTTAGTTAAAAAACTTAAGTCTAAGGAAGCCTTTAAATATAAATTATTATTATTATATAACATTAATTTAGGACTTAATGTCACACCAGAGTAGAGTTTTGCGAAATAAAAAAAAACAAATTAATGCCCAAATGTTAATGTGGCGGTTGGTACTTCATGACAGTTATTAATATCAGGCTATTTCATTCTGGCTATTGTTGAATGGTGCATAAATCTGTGAATGGGTTTGGGTCCTGAATCCATCAGTGAAATGTTAGTCAGGTATGAACCCAGCAGGTCTCTCAGATCTATGGACACAGGTCAGATAGTGGAGCCCAGAGTTCACAGTAAACATGGTGATGCTGCTTTTAGTTGTTATGCTGCAAAGAAGTGAAACAAACTGCTTGTAGAGCTGAAGTCAGCATCTAATGTGAACATTTTTCAATCCAACTTAAAGTCACTCTTTTTCTCTACCGCTTATTACTGAGAGGAAGAATTGTAATCATATTGTTGATTTTATTTCATATTCGTTAAATGTTTTCTGTTGCACTTTTTAATCATGTGCCATTACATGTCATTTTAACCAACATTTCACACCCTTCTTTTTACCAATTTTTCCATGATTATTTAATAGGCACACAGTACATTTTTGTTTGATTGTATGAATACTTAATGAGATATAAACAATTTAGTGAGGGGGCTATGCTTCTTTATTTTTTTTCCATATTCAGCTTCCAATATCTCAAAAATAACACCACATAGGAAACTCAAATTTGGTATACTAATAGAGCTCCACCTACTCTCGCAGTATATACAAAAATATCTGCGATACATCCCATGTGGTGGACATGCCAGGCCCACAAATTTGGAAAAACATTTTAAGTTTGAACGTGTTAGGGCTTTCAGTATACATCTTTGCATATGCCTCAGCTCCCTGTAATTTCATCAGCTTTGAGCTATGAACATGGACTGTTCACATTAGTAGTGATTAGTCAGATATAACTGCATGTGGGAATGTAAGAAAAAAAATCTGTTTTAATTTATAGTATGAAAATGACTCTTTCTTAGGATATAAAACTCTTTTTATCCCCTGCCACAAATGTGGAAGGGAGATATAGGTTTGATCTCTGTTCGTCCGTCTGTCCGTGCGTTTGTCCGTCCGAGTTAAAGGGGACAACTTTTCTCAGAAACTGCTTAAGATAGGATAACCAAATTTGGTATGTGGCTTTGGGTATCAATACCTGAAGCCAGGTTCGAAAATGAGAAGCGCACAATTATTTTTTCGAGTTATCTTTAAAGGGGACAGCTTTTCTCAGAAACCGTTTAAAATAAGATTACTAAATTCAGTGTGTGGCTTCAGGGTGTCAATACCTTGATGGAGTTCGAAAATGAAAAGCAAGCAATTATTTTTTCCGGAGTTATTGCACTTGTGCCGTTTTTTTACTCTGTTCGAGGTATCTTCAAAGGGGGCAGCTTTTCTAAGAAAATGTTTAAGATATTTAGTCATTTTATATTCTGATGGGATATTATTTTCTTATGTATACATCTAAGTTATTAGATTTAGGACAAATTGGTGAAGGTTGTGAGTTATAATGACAACCAATTTGGCAGGGGATGTTGACGACTATGTCTTTTTGTTCTTTCTGTAACTTCTTCATTGTCGCTTGCCTTTGTGTCTGTGGAAGTAAAATAAGGACAAACAAAAATCGACACATACCCCTTCACTAAATTGTCCATATCTCAAAAAGGATTAAGCCGATCTGGCTAAAAATGTACAATGTGCCTATTTAGTAATCACAAAAGTATTTGAGATCAAAGTGCGAGGGCCATTTGCGAGATGACATGGAATGACACTCATGTAAAGCACATTGAATTGCAATACAAATAAATTTTGTCTGGAGACCTTTAACTAAAGCGGATACTGTTCTGGTTAAACCCCTTCAGTGTTGGAGCGGTGGAGGCACCAAAACAGACAGAGATAGGAGTAGTGTAGTTATTCTTTCAATACAATGAACTTAGTGTTTAAGAGTCTCGCTAATCGCCATCTAATTTGGCCGGCAGTAGTTGGTAACAATGATAAAGGAAACAGTGTTCTTTGTGTATTAGCTGCAGCCATCTCAGTCTCTCCAATAATCACAAATTCAATGAGACTCCACAATATGTTCAGGGTCTAATAATTGTTCTGTGCCTATATCACACAAATTCAGTCATGTATTTCAATTAGTGGAATACATCACCTCATATACTGTATAGGACATGTTGGTTAAACCTTTACGTTTAATGGTGTCACATGTCTATTTAATCACAATTTGTCTGAATAAGTCTTTCATCTTCTAAAATTCAGCATTTTCTTACAAACAAACCCACTAAATTCTGGAATTCAGTCTGAATTACGCAAAATCAAGGCATTTTTAAATGTAGATCCTGCTGGGAATGATATCTGTCATTTATTGCCTGGATATTGCAGGTGCCTTACATAACGCACATATCATTATCTTTGATGCTTCCCTGATTGTGATTAATGGCTCATTATGAAGAATTCGGCACAATGTTATGATGTCATCATTTTATTAAAATCTGCCGGTGAAACATCTGAAACATCTAGAACGCAGCTTTCATTCCATTACTTTAGTTTTTGGGTTTTTTTTAATCATAAGTTAAAAGATTTTATAATTTTATTCCTTTCTGCATCCATTTAGTTTATCCTTTTTTGGAGACAAGAGAAATTAGAAAATTATATCCGCTAACACCTTATCTTATTGTAATTATTTAAATCACATTGGATTACAACTGTTAGAAAAAACAACAACATTCTAATTAATTTACTGTTGTGTTAGTTTCAGAGTTGGTGTAATTAATTATGTTTTGAGGTGAAACTTGGTTAAAAAATGTATCTAATTAATTAGAGATTTTGTAATTAATTAATCTAGATTAATCGCTTGACAATATTTAACATTTGAAGCAATGTTTTTCAATTGCAATGGGTTTTTGTAAATGATTAAATCAATTTAAAACAATAAATGAGCTTAAACAACAGAATTGTGTTTATTATTATTTCCAATTTATTAATGCTTCTCAGGATTTTTTGTAAACTTTCTAAAACAAATGAGTTTACAGCACTTGGTACAGTACATTCCAGAGACGTGGAAACAGAATAGATCAATGCAACCACGTTATTTATTTTTTTAGCGTGTTGTTTTTCAGTAATTAATTCATTGTTAAAGTCCCAGCCCTAATTATTTTAGAAAGTCGATATTAAGTGGATCTTGGGTATTTGTGTTTTTGCAGCGATGAGAGTTGGTGTCATGCAGAAGAGGAGATGGAAGACGGGGATTGGCCAGAGCTGTTGAGTGACGTGTCAGGGGTGGGATGGGCGGGGCATGGAGGTGGTGTCCCCCGACTGAAGAGAGGACAAGGGAGCAGACACCTTGGAGTGGACCTGACCTTCAACCCAGAGGATGAGGAAGGAACTGAGCAGCGCAACAAGAACTTCACCTCATCAGGTAAGAGCATCAGGAAGGCTGAATAGCCAGAGGTTGCAGGTGATTAAAAGCCAAAGTCAAATATTAGAAATAATACTGAGCACTAGGGATGTAAGGATATATCCTAAATCGGCTAAAAATAAAGGTGAGAAGATAACAGCAAGGACAAAAACTGTATGCTAGTATTACTAGTAAATACAGACACATGCTCACACACACAAACATGATTTATTAAGAAAAATATGTAAATTCAAAGACAGGAACATAAGCTGCACTTTAAAAATATTTTTTCTATACATTTTTGCTCAACTTTGCATGGTGATAAATGAAGAAATGTGCAATTTATTTTGGTTTATGAGTTCAAACCATTTTTAATAAGGTTATAAGAAGAAAATATATATTTGTTGAAACAATTTAAATAAAATAACAATCTTTATATTAACAAATCTGTTTTTTTTTCTCAAAATATGACATCTTTGAATTGAAATTGAAAGGATTTAAGTATGTTCGTATTTTTAAGACCAGGCTCAAGACCCTCCGTATCAATTTTTTTTCATTTTGTGGTTGTTATCTCTTTTTTTTTAATAGTTTAGAGTTGTTATCTTTTATGTTGTTCTTACAGTTTTATGGTTTGTTTTTTATTGTTGTTTTTTATAGTTTTGTTGTTTTTTAGGATGACTATCCCAGTGCAGAGGATCCTCTGCACTGGGATAGTCTAGTCTAGCTTCAGCTGTTTTTGCTAGACTGGGGGCTCTGACTCAGCACCCTGTGCCCACGGTCTGTGTCCTGCTCCTGGTGCAGACGGCTCATTGTGATGTCTCCTTACCTAGATCTTCTGTACCCAGCCGTGTGCCATTGTCCTTATTCTGTCCTTATTATCGTGATTTGAATTGCGTCAGGGACCCAATATCGGCATTTTAACCGAATTGTTGGTTGATTGTATCCTTCCTTACACTCCTACTGTGCACATTTCAAACAAACAAGACAATAAGTGGAATATTGTATATGCATCACTGCCCTGTTGCTTTACACACAGTAAAGGTGCTTTTCCTTCACAGATGAGGAGCTGATTAAGCACATCCTGACCGATGGACAAAACTTTTTTCCCCAAGCTGATGAAAGTGAGATGGCTGACCTGTAAGGATTTCCTCTGAGCACAATAAACATCGTCTAGGGAATTACATGAATGCATTATCACAAAAAAGATTAAATGTTTGCCTTTAAAAAAAAAAAAATAATTGCCTCTTGTCTCATAGGTCGAGTATTTTTGGAGATAAAACTGAAGTGATTCTGCTTCAAAAGCTGAATGACCCTCTTCCACTGGAGTCCATCAGGAGGGACCCACCGAAATCAGCCTTTACCTCCAACACAGGTACGTACGTACACGTCCCGGTGCATGTGTTTGAAAATGTATGTATATATTCCTGAAAGTTATTACAAGCTGTGCAAAATCTAAATAGTATGATAAAAACTGGTAATGAAAACACCTGAATTTCAAAAAAACACTTAAATAGTTGTGAATTTGTAATTTTTTTTCACATTGTTTTTATTTGCAATTTATAACATACAAGCAACTTATAAATGTAAAAAGTAAAAAAAATGAAATAAAATCAAAAGTTTTTACACTTTCATGAGGAGGATTTTCATACGTTTCAATATTGAAACGTATCGCAAAAGTGCTATGGAAACACTTTTTACGCAATGACACGTCACAGGACGTGACGTACCTGGTCACATGACCACTTCTCGCTTTGTTTTTGCAACAAACTGCAATGGATACACAGTTACAGATACAAATATCATATTATTTAATGAAATGAAATGAAGAGAATAGACCTTTATTGATTCCCAGAGGGGAAATTCACACATTGCTCAACACAATAGAATAGCAGACAGTAAGAGTAAAAATAAGTACCAACATAGGATCATAGTGCAAATATACGACTGTGGGACAGACATAAATCAAGAAAAAAAATAATGATAAGAAAAAAATTAAAAGACAACAACAACGGCATAAAAACACAACAAATGTGCAAATGACAAATGAATGAATATGGTTGTAAGCCATTACTAAAGTGAATAGGCACAATCAACCCAAAGGTAAGGCTCCTGTATGTTTAATAACACCTGATGATTTCTTTCTAGTTGTGACCGACGTGTGTCGCCCCAGACGTTTCCCTCCTTGGTGTGGACGTGCTGCTCTGTGGGGCAGTTGGTTGATCATCGCTGTAGCAAGCAGCATTTCAATGTGGGCCGGTCACGGCTTCAACCAATACATGGCCATGATGTGGTTAATCTCCAACTTTGCCAGTTTCCTGTGCTCGTGCCTGCTGCTAGAACCCATGAAGGTAAATTCACCTGATAGAGACCTGTTAACAATTCTTTAAACCACGTGTCAAACTCTAATCCCGGCCTTTATAGCTCCTACATGACAGCAAAACCATGACTCACTGTCAGGACATCCAAATGCACAAATTCAATGAAACTGCACATTTTTTTCTAGGTTATACAGTTTTTCCATGCCTATATCACATGATGGCAGTCAATTTTAATCTGAATTTTTTGTAATTACTCCCAATTTGTCCAAAATCCTACAATTTTCCTCAAATTAAATAAAAATAGGTCACAAAATAAAGAAAATTAAGATCCTTCATGGACTAAAATCTGTCACTCATTGCTTGGATATTGTTGGTGCCTTACATGTTTTAAACACTATTATAGAAAGTGTAAACTAGAGCTATAGAATGATCAAATTGATCGTTTTACCACCTATAATCTGTGGCCCACTTGAGATTATTCTGGTCTATATTTGGCCCCTAAACCAAATGAGTTTGACTCCAGCTTTAAACCATATATATATATATATATATATATATATATATATATATATATATATATATATATATATATATATATATATTGTATGAATCTGTTCATTATAGTTTTTCCAGCTCTATATAAATAATATATGTTTTAAGGTTATTGTGACATTTTTTACTCCTCTGATCTTTACTCAAGTGATTCATACTCTTCATTTATTCTTCCATCTTCTAGGTTAGCTTGTCCTGTTCAGAACCAATTCATGCTGGAACATATCTGCGCCTAATAACACCTACCCTTCACTGTATTTTTAAACTCCTTATGTTCTGTGCTTTTGTACGGAGCCCCAGATATGACATGGTGAATAAAAAAATTAATTTGTGGCCACGAAATACTAATTTGTCCCCACGAATTATTAATTTGTGGCAACGAAATACTAATTTGTGGCAACTAAATACTACGCACCTGGTGGTTAGCGACTTGTTGCTGTAGCAACGGCACTTGCAGTCAAAGAGGAGCAGGTGCTGAGCTGTTAATAAGTGAGTGTATGTAGCTCTGTGTGTACAGAGGCATCACATGCACAACACCGGACTTTTCGATGCAAAGTAAACTCACCGCGGCTGTTGTAAACAGGAAATGACATGTCTTTGCATTAATGAAACAATGAGTACAATATGTCTCGTAAAAAAAAAAACACTTGAAATTTCTTCAACGGGGCGACAGGGTGCCACCCTAATTTTTTTTGAACTTTTTCAACCTATTTAAACTTTTTTCCACCAATCTAATTGCTAATATTATAGCTAGGCTAGTGCTAATGCTAGGTGAATGTTAATGCTAAGTTAATGCTATTGCTAGGATAATGCTAATGCTCGGCTATTGATCACACTAGACTAATGTTAATGCTAGGCTAATGCTATTGCTAGGCTATTTTTAACATTAGGCTATTGCTAACACTAGGCTAATGCTAATGCTAGGCCAATGCGAAGCTAATGCAGTGCGACACATTTCACTTGCATTTTCTTCAGGAAATGCAAATGTTCTAGTTTTAAATGGAATTAATTGTTATTTTATTTTTAAAAAAAAAACAATTGTACATTTTGACAAACCTTTTATTTTATACAGATGCCTTTGTAGAAAATAAATAAGTTCCAATTGTGCAAGATTTTGTCTCATAAATGAGATGAGTTTGCTGTATGTAAGGGAACCATAGCAAGATTTATTAACAAAAATAAATGTGGGGGATGAAAGTAACTAGTAACTATTACTTTCAGTACTATTTAATTGAGACACTTTTTACTTGTACTTGAGTATTTCATGTATGACTTACTTGTACTTGAGTACAATTTCAATCAACTAACTTCTTGAGTAGGATATGTCAGTACACTTTACACCTTTGGCAATGTGCATTTGTACAGTATATCAACTGAAAATTGCCAGTTTGACCAGATCAGCCACATTTTCATTAAAAAGGTTTTATTGAATTTAACTGAAAGCATTTTTCTAAATGACTGCTTAATATCAGCAGGTTTTATAACAAACTTGCAGTTTAGGTTATATTTTGTAGAGAATTGGACGACTTTAAAGTTCTTGAAGATGCAGTGACAGTCTCTACAAATTACAGCTGCTATTCCTCTTTTTTTCCACACAGGTGCTTTGTGAAGGAGTGTACTATGCAGTGTGTGTGCGCCGGCTACGTGCAGAGGACCAAGATGTCCTGGTGGAGTGCCCTCGTGTGGAAAGAGTGGTGCAGAGAGTGCACAGGGTGAGACCACCTCAAGGATTTGCCTTGTCTCAGGCCCGACAGCAGGCCCGCAAAGTCCACATGCTGCACACCATGCTGAAGGTGACACACTTGAACAACACGCAACCTTCACACGAGTCATGTTCTGTCTTTTAGGTCTGACGTTTTTAATTAATATTTGTTTGGTTGGTCTTTGCAGAATTTCCTGATTTACATGTTTTTCCTCTTGGTGGTTTTGCTCTTAAACTACGCTGACTCAGCGAAAAACACACACAGCCTGAGACTGCGCACTCAGCTGCAACAGACGCTACACACACCTGAGTACCGGAACATCAGCAGGTACACACACACACACACACGGCTCAGACATTAGGGAGTGACTGTTAACAACATTAAATTGAATCATTTATGCTTTTGTATTTCTGCATATTTGATTTTTATTTGACAGAAACAGAGATAAATAATTTTACTTATGTCCCCAAAAAAGCACTATATAAAATTGATGTATTATTATTATTAATAATACCTACTAGTCACAGAAGGACTAGTCATAGAAGGAAACTTGCCTGATTTTAAGAGTCAGATTTTTATTTATTGCACACATCAAACATTTACAGAAGAGAAACATAGAGCATCAACCTCTGCCAAGCGCCAAATATCTCCTTTGCCAGATATTCAAAATCAGGCATAATAAGTATTAACTTCAGCCTAAACCCTTTTGGTTGTGCTGTACACGAAATAATGGAAATGTTTTGTTTAATGTTTAATGGAATGAAATGAAATGACCAAATAAAAACTACTACTTCTACTACATTCACAGTTATCTGGATCAGTGATTCTGATCATGGTACCATGGTCATTCACACTTTAAAGGCATTAAAAAAAAATCTATTCCCATTAATAGGTAGGTCCATTTTTTTTTTTTTTGAAAAATCGGGATAAAATGTGCAATACATATCCAATCTGGATCAAACTCTTTGGGGTAATTGAGTCAAAATTCATAAAGATTAGTCAATTACATACTGAGATATGATTTTTTTTTTATTTAAGCAATGATGAGTGATAGGGATTTTGTATTAAAAAACATTTTTTTATTTGATCCAGAATCAGTATGTTGAATTAGAATCCCCACTAAAACTTAATGGAATCTTCCATGGTGAAGGTTTATCTTTGGTTAAAATATATATATATTTTTTTTTTTAAAGTAGTTTTGATGTGATCCTGCTAACAGACAAAATGAAAATATGACCTCGTTGCCGAAGGTAATCACGAAACATCCTCACAACACTTGATCATTATATAACTATATGTTCCTCAAGCTGCATTTAAAGTCTTATCATATAGATTTTAACTTAGTTAAAAATGGAGTTTAGTACTCAGTGTTTCAGCAGCTTTGAGCTGCCAATTACCTGTTGAAATGTCGTCAGAGGTTCTCAACACTGCCGTGAAGCAGTATTTGTTGGTTATCAAGAGCTAAAACAATGTTAGGCTATTTAATGTGGCCTTTTTTTAAATTTAATTTCATTAGTTTTTTCCATTTTATGTCGACTTCTGAGCCGTGCACACACATCTCGTTTGGAAGTTTTACGGCCTGTCACACAGTCTACTCTGTCTTTTAGTCGGGATGATGTTGTTCAGTGGTTGAGGAGCTCCCTGCTGCCTCAACTTTTCCATGAACGCGCCCTCTTGAGAAGCACAGGAAGCGTGTTGCTCGGCACACTCAGGCTCCGGCAAATCCGTGACGAGCACGGTGAGATTGGCTCTTTGTCACTGCCTTTTGTATTTGATCATAACTTGTGGAGATCGATCATTACAAAGATGTTTGGCTTCCTTGTTTGTGTACAACAGCTGCATGTCATTTATGTCAGTGCCTTTGTGTTTTAGTTGCAGGTGGTTTTAAAGTGGAAAACCTTCCACTTGCTCTGACTAAAGACATGGAAAACAGAGTCTCCCATTCTGATGACTGGTAAGATCAACATTTGTGTTGAAATGCAGGTCATGACACAGCTGGGTCATTCCATGTCATTTCACAAATGGCCCACGCACTTTGGTCTCAAAGACCTCTGACATTTTTAACAATTGTTCCCTAATTATTCACTATGCACACTGTACTGTACATTTTTTGTTTGATTGGATGAATACTTTCTGAGTTATGGACAATTTAGTGAGGGGGGTTTGGGTCCTTATTTTTGTTTCATTTTCAACTTCCAATATCTCAGAAACTACATCACATAGGAAACTGAAATTTGGTATACTAATACAGCTCCACCTACTCTCTCAGAATATACAAAACATCTGCTATACATCCTATATGGTGGACATGCCAGCCCCTCAAAATTGAGAAAAAGTTTGTCAGGGTTTCAGGTTTTAACATGTTTGCCTTCTGTAAACAGCTTTCCGCGGAAATACTTTTTTTTTACTATTTTCATTGGCCCATAACTGCACGTGGGAATGTAAGAAAAAATCTGATCTCTGTTTTAGTTTACTAGTGCATTAGTAGTAGGAAGTATGTATTGCTATAGAAAAGTGGGAGGTTTAATATTTAGCACTGTATTGTAGGCTAGCATACATCTGCACCTTGCTGAGAGGAGAGAGAGAGAGAGAGAGAGATCCAGCCGGATGAACAACGTTAACAGGCAGTGGCAATGGATTAAGAATGTTGTTTATTATTCATGTCATCGTCATAGTCAGCGCATAAAAATTTGCAACGAATAAAGCTAACATCATCTCAAATGGGATGAAATCTGGTAGTATAAATAGACTAACTTGTAGCTAGTTGACTAAATGAACTGTGCAGAGCATGATATTTAGCACTGTAATATAGGCTACATACATATAGTGAAAGCTTATTTTTATTTTATTATTTTTTTTATTATTATTATTATTCACCTTCGTTACATAGTTGCTCAGTGAGGACACCTGCTGGTCAGTATTTACGGGGTATTTTTTTAGGATATTAGACCCACTTTAGTAGTTTTTAAAAGCCCTTTGTGTAGTCACTCCTGTAGATTATGCACAGCTTTCAACTTATCCTGAGTTACCATGACTACCTGTCAACATTGAGCTTTCCCGGTGGACAATTTTATGAAATAATTCATAAATGGTATCATTGCAGTCCAAACCAGTCTGACCTTGCACACCTTTGAACCAAGCAGCAGCCATGTTGAAAGTCTCAGGTCAGTTTGAGCCTGATTCGCAGAGATATTTGAGGAACACACAGACAGACAGAGATTCCTTGCTTTATAGATAGATAGTGCAAAGATTACTCTTTCTTGAGATATGAAACAATGCTTCTTTATGCAACTTCTTAATTTTTATTTTGAACCCCAACTTTGGGGCTATTTCACCACTCGCAGATGTTGAAAATCCTTTACATGAGACCATTGTAGCTAGCCTCTTTGTTTTCTAATCATTTGTTGTAATTGGAGAACAAAGTGGGATGCCCTGAAAATTTGTTGAAATGACACAGCTTCTATGTCTTCAAATTCATCTACCATTGAGATTCATCATTGTGTTGTGGTTTTTTTTCAAGGACACAGCTTCATCTGATGAGTGCGTACGGCAGCAGAGATGTGTTTCATCATCTCAACAGAAGTCTGGAGGAAGCATCGTCATCCTTACAGATGCTGCAGCAGCTGCACTGGCTCGACCACAGGTAGCAGGCTGCACATCTGGAAATTATAGATATTTTTTGTTTTAGTAGAAAAATGTGTCTGTTCCAAACACAGAGCTTTCAGACCTTTACGGTTCATACTGGTTCAGTCCAGAAAAACATAACAGCATTAAAATGATGGATTGGACAGACGTGACTTTTTAGATCTGATAATTTTTTTCTTGTAGAAGTCTTCTTTTGAACATCTTTTGGTCTTATCTGAATGCATTCAGTCTGCTCCAGCCATACACAAGATGCATCACTGTTAAATAAAACTATTAGAAAAGTACGGCCCACCCATGAACCTATTATCTCCACAAAGGAGGTTATGTTTTTATGGGCTTTTATTTATTTTTAGCAGCATCACGCCAAAAGTGCTTAACAGATTTTGACAAAATTTTAACCGAAGAAAGACTTAACACCACAAGTGTCAAACTCAATGCCCAGGGACCGAATATTGAAACCAGCAGTGGATAAGTGTGAGATGTTCATATTTTTGGTCTCATGATAGTCTTTAATTCTGTGTGTGTGTGTGTGTTTAAAGGACTCGTGCCGTGTTTGTGGAGTTCTCGCTCTGCAACGTAAACACAAACATGCTGGCTGTGTTCTCCTTCCTCTTTGAGTTTCCAGTATCTGAGCGTGCTCAGTCCAGCCTGGACCTGATTGTCATCACTCTGTGGCCAATAACAGGCCCACATCTGCAGCTGCTCCTCCTGGTAACCTTCTTCACGCTATGCAAACAATACATCTATTTTCACATAATCTACACCTGCAGCTTCCTTTGATTTGTTACTATGACAACGTGATGAGACCTTGTTGTTTTCTAGGTCATCCTTCTGGCCCTGGTGCTTTATTTTCTGGTGCGAGGGACATTGGGCTTGGTCAGAGAAGGCTTTAGATACCTGCTGACTGCCTGGAGACTCTTTGGCATCTGTAAACTGTGTCTGGCCACCACCGTGTGTGCGTTACACTTCAGCCACTGCCTAATGGCAAGGCAGCAGTGGGCGTCATGCTCACAGCAGCCAAAAGACGACTTCATGGACTTCTACCCTCTGGCCAAGCAGAGCCAGACGTACACAGTCTTTTCTGCCTTACTGTTGTTCATCCTCGTGCTTAAGGTGAGTAACTTTCTTTAGACGTGCACAACTTAAAGTCTGCAGACAATTAAGAAGATACAGAGTCAAAGGATAGAATGCTGCCTCTGAGGCAAACGTAGAAAGGTTTTTTAGTAGAACTAGTACAGTGCCCGTCGGAAGTATGCATTCACGTAGTGGGCGCTTAAGGAGAGTTGTCAATTACGGGCATAATAATAACATACTCTGTAGCATTATAAAGGGGTATATTTGCAGGTGCAAAGTAAAATAGCATGTGCAATTTCCCTGGTTTAATTCTATGAAACATGCGCATGATGAATGTGTTGTTTTTTTTTACTCATTTTTATATATATATTTTTTTTTTTGTTTGGTGTATTTTTCTGTAATGTATGTTTTTTTGGAGTCATTATGTGTATTTTTGTATCTTTCTGTTGTCTTTTTGTGCATTTTTTGTACAATTATTGTTTGTTGTTGCCATTGTAGTGTGATTCTGGAGTCATTTTGTGTATTTTTTTTTTTTTTTATGTAGTTTTGTGCATTTCTGTTGTCATTTATATTTTGTGTATATTGAGTCATTTTCATATTTTTTTTGTTGTTTGGTATATTTTTCTGTAATATATGTTTTTTGGAGTCATTTTGTGTGTTTTTGGAGCCTTTTGTACATTTTTGTGCATTTATGTTGTTTTGTGTACTTCCTGTATAAATATTGTTTAGTTTTTGTTTTACGTCATTTGTGCATTTTTATGTATAATTATTGTTTTTTGTTGCATTTGTAGTGCGATTCTGGAGTCATTTTGTATCTTTTTTTAGTGTAGTTTTTCGCAATTCTGTTGTCTTTTGTGTATTTTTTGTTTAAATATTTAGTTTTGTGTATTTTGAGTCATTTTCATATTTTTGTTGTGGGGGGGGAGTCCATTCTAAATTCATGTGCACCAGTCCATCCACGTGTACCTGCCTAACTTTCACTAAACTTCTCTATTTTCAGTAGTTAGATGTAGTGGCCGGTGTGACGTGAGTGAAGCTGCAGTAATCATCAGGTGACCTTCACTATGTAGCAACATGTAAACACTTAGATCTGACTCAGAGCGTAACACTACAGTCACTACCACCCTATGGACGGGTGTCGTGACACAGACTGTAACCGGACTAAATGGTGGTCCGTTATTCACTCAACACTCATATACCTGCACGCATGTCACGTAGACGGTGATCGATAGTGAAGCCCACCTGATCGATGTGTGTGTGTGTGAGAGACTCTCTACCTGGACTCTAATCTCCTCCGTTGGTTCTCACACAAACATGCCGCGAAAAAATGTGCAGCTTTCAACACAGCAGCCATTGCCGTCAATAACTTCCGGGTGAAGTCTGTCCGGCCTAAATAGCGTACGGTCAAACTAACATGAAAATAAACGTTTTGAAATATTATCACCAAATAATGAACAGTAAAAAAGTATGTTTCCTCAAAAGAGAAGTACACGGGGGCTCACTACCACGCTACAGACGTGTGTCGTGAGACAGACTGTAACCGGACTAAATGGTGGTCCGTTATACAACTTCCGGGTGAGGTCCGTCCGGTCTAAATAGCGTACGGTCAAACTAACATGAAATTAAACGTTTCGAAACGTCATCACCAAATAAGGAATAGTAAAAAGAAGTATGTTTCCTCGAAAGAGAAGCCCACAGAAGCTCTGGCACACACCGGAAGTGAGCTGTGCAGTGTAATAGATACAGATGGTGCGCTAGCGCCCCCTCACACCCTGAGGTCAAAAGATGAATAGGTTTCATTTCAGGGCAGTCCGGAAGTGAAATAAAAATTAAAATAAATATTTGGAAATGGCCAAATTACTCCAAAATAACAGATGCACACACTCGGGGTACTTGGAACCCATCGACCAAGTTTCAGGTTGAACTCGCACCGCGTCGGGGAGATATTTGCTCCACACACACACACACACGCATGTTTTTTGTACTTTACTGCATTTTTTACCCATTTTAAGTATGTGCATTATATTTGCAATAGTTTTTAGGATCTACTGATGGTCTAAACTCAAATTTATGTTTTTTTTTCAATTTTTGAAAAATTTGCCTTACTAAAGCCTTACCTTCGATTTTAGTGATTTTTCAATTTTTGGCATTTTTTATGCCTTAGTGCTTTCTTAACCCATTTTAAGTAGGTGCATTATATTTACAGTTGTTTTTAGGATCTAATGATGGTCTCAACTGAATTTTTATTTTTTTTTTGCTTTTTGATTTTTGAAAAAAAAGCCTTACTAAAGCCTTACCTCTGATTTTATGTAATTTTTCAATTTTTGTCATTTTTTATGCCTTACTACTTTTTACCTCATTTTAAATACGTGCATTTTATTTGCAGTCGTTTTTAGGATCTAATGATGGTCTCAACTCAATTTTTTTTTTAATGTTTGAAAAATATGCCTTACTAAAGCCTCGATTTTGGGAGATTTTTCAATTTTTGTGTTTTTTGTGCTTTACTGCATTCTTAGCCCATTTTAAGTATGTGCATTATATTTGCAGTCCTTTTTAGGATCTAATGCTGGTCTCAACTCAATTTTTTTTTTTTTTTTTGATTTTTGAAAATTTGCCTTACTAAAGCTTTACTTCTAATTTTAAGTCATTTTTCAATTTTTGTAATTTTTTATGCCGTACTACTTTTTTATCCAATTTTAAATGTGTGCATTTTATTTGCAGTCGTTTATAGTATCTAATGATGGTCTCAACTCAATTTTTTTTTTTTTTTTTTAATGTTTGAAAAATAGGCCTTACTAAACCCTTACCTTCGATTTTAAGTAAATTTTACATGTTTGTCATTTTTTGCTTTACTGCATTATTTGCCCATTTTAAGTATGTACATTATATTTGCAGTAGTTTTAGGGTCTAATGATGGTCTCAACTCAATTTATTTTTATTTTTGTTTTTAATTTTTGAAAAAATTACCTTCGATTTTGGGAGATTTTTCACTTTTTGTGTTTTTTGTGCTTTACTGCATTCTTAGCCCATTTTAAGTATGTGCATTATATTTGCAGTAGTTTTAAGGGTCTAATGATGGTCTAAACTTTTTTTTTTTTTTTTTTTTTTTTAGTTTTTGAAAAATATGCCTTACAAAAGCCTTACCTCTGATTTCGGGTGATTTTTCAATTTTTGTTTTTTGTGCTTTACTGCATTCTTTGCCCATTTTAAGTATGTGCATTATATTTGCAATAGTTTATAGGGTCTAATGATGGTCTAAACTCAAGTTCATGTATTTTTTCATTTTTTGAAAAATATGGCTGACTAAAGCCTTACCTCCGATTTAAAGTAATTTTTATATTTTTGTCATTTTTTTTGCTTTACTGCATTCTTAACCCATTTTAAGTATGTGCATTATATTTGCAGTAGTTTTAAGGGTCCAATGATTGTCTGAACTAAATTTTTTTTTTTTTTTAGTTTTTGAAAAATATGCCTTACAAAAGCCTTACCTCTGATTTCGGGTGATTTTTCAATTTTTATATTTACGGTCCTTTTTAGGATCTAATGATGGTCTAAACTCAATTTTTTTTTTTTTTTTTAGTTTTTGAAAAATATGCCTTACAAAAGCCTTACCTCTGATTTCGGGTGATTTTTCAATTTTTGTTTTTTGTGCTTTACTGCATTCTTTGCCCATTTTAAGTATGTGCATTATATTTGCAATAGTTTTAAGGGTCTAATGATGGTCTAAACTCAAATGTATTTATTTTTTCAATTTTTGAAAAATATGGCTTACTATAGCCTTACCTCCGATTTAAAGTAATTTTTACATTTTTGTCATCTTTTTTGCTTTACTGCATTATTTGCCCATTTTAAGTATGTGCATTATATTTGCAATAGTTTTAAGGGTCTAATGATGGTCTAAACTCAATTTTTTTTTTTTTTAGTTTTTGAAAAATATGCCTTACAAAAGCCTGACCTCTGATTTCGGGTGATTTTTCAATTTTTGTTTTTTGTGCTTTACTGCATTATTTGCCCATTTTAAGTAGGTGCATTATATTTGCAATAGTTTTAAGGGTCTAATGATGGTCTAAACTCAATTTTTTTTTTTTTTTTTTGAAAAATATGCCTTACTAAAGCCTTACCTCCGATTTTAAGTAATTTTTAAATTTTTGTCATTTTTTATGCCTTACTGCTTTTTTACCCCATTTTAAATATATGCATTTTATTTGCAGTAGTTTTAGGGTCTAATGATGGTCTCAACTCAATTTATTCATTTATTTTTTTAAGTTTTTGAAAAATATCCCTTACAAAAGCCTTACCTCCGATTTTGGGTGATTTTTCAATTTTTGTTTTTTGTGCTTTACTGCATTATTTGCCCATTTTAAGTATGTGCATTATATTTGCAGTAGTTTTAAGGGGCTAATGATGGTCTAAACTCTTTTTTTTTTTTTTTTTCTTTTTAGTTTTTGACAAATATGCCTTTTGGGAGATTTTTAAATTTTTGTGTTTTTTGTGCTTTACTGCATTCTTTGCCCATTTTAAGTATGTGCATTATATTTGCAGTAGTTTTAAGGGGCTAATGATGGTCTAAACTCTTTTTTTTTTTTTTTTTTTCTTTTTAGTTTTTGAAAAATATGCCTTACTAAAGCCTTACCTTTGATTTTGGGAGATTTTTAAATTTTTGTGTTTTTTGTGCTTTACTGCATTCTTTGCCCATTTTAAGTATGTGCATTATATTTGCAGTAGTTTTTAGGATGTAATGATGGTCTAAACTCAAATGTATTTATTTTTTCAATTTTTGAAAAATATGGCTTACTATAGCCTTACCTCCGATTTAAAGTAATTTTTACATTTTTGTCATCTTTTTTGCTTTACTGCATTATTTGCCCATTTTAAGTATGTGCATTATATTTGCAATAGTTTTAAGGGTCTAATGATGGTCTAAACTCAATTTTTTTTTTTTTTTTTTAGTTTTTGAAAAATATGCCTTACAAAAGCCTGACCTCCGATTTTTAGTGATTTTTTAATTTTTGTCATTTTTTATGCCTTAGTGCTTTCTTAGCCCATTTTAAGTATGTGCATTATATTTGCAGTAGTTTTTAGGATGTAATGATGGTCTCAACTCAATTTTGTTTTTAATTTTTTTTTTTTTTTTTTTGAAAAATATGCTTTACTAAAGCCTTCTCTTCGATTTTGGGAGATTTTATAATTTTTGTGTTTTTTGTGCTTTACTGCATTCTTTGCCCATTTTAAGTATGTGCATTATATTTGCAATAGTTTTTAGGGTCTAATGATGGTCTAAACTCAAGTTTATGTATTTTTTCATTTTTTGAAAAATATGGCTGACGAAAGCCTTACCTCCGATTTAAAGTAATTTTTATATTTTTGTCATTTTTTTTGCTTTACTGCATTATTTGCCCATTTAAAGTATGTGCATTATATTTGCAATAGTTTTAAGGGTCTAATGATGGTCTAAACTCAATTTTTTTTTTTTTTTTTTTAGTTTTTGAAAAATATGCCTTTTGGGAGATTTTTAAATGTTTGTGTTTTTTGTGCTTTACTGCATTCTTTGCCCATTTTAAGTATGTGCATTATATTTGCAGTAGTTTTTAGGGTCTAATGATGGTCTAAACTCAATTTTTTTTTTTTTTTTTTTTTCTTTTTAGTTTTTGAAAAATATGCCTTACTAAAGCCTTACCTTCGATTTTGGGAGATTTTTAAATTTTTGTGTTTTTTGTGCTTTACTGCATTCTTTGCCCATTTTAAGTATGTGCATTATATTTGCAGTAGTTTTTAGGGTCTAATGATGGTCTAAACTCAAATGTATTTATTTTTTCAATTTTTGAAAAATATGGCTTACTATAGCCTTACCTCCGATTTAAAGTAATTTTTACATTTTTGTCATCTTTTTTGCTTTACTGCATT
This sequence comes from Gouania willdenowi, assembly GCF_900634775.1. Classification (NCBI taxonomy): domain Eukaryota; kingdom Metazoa; phylum Chordata; class Actinopteri; order Blenniiformes; family Gobiesocidae; genus Gouania; species Gouania willdenowi. The sequence continues at coordinate 35,536,217 of NC_041044.1, forward strand.
ATTTGCCCATTTTAAGTATGTGCATTATATTTGCAATAGTTTTAAGGGTCTAATGATGGTCTAAACTCAATTTTTTTTTTTTTTTTTTCTTTTTAGTTTTTGAAAAATATGCCTTTTGGGAGATTTTTAAATTTTTGTGTTTTGTGTTTTTTGTGCTTTACTGCATTCTTTGCCCATTTTAAGTATGTGCATTATATTTGCAGTAGTTTTAAGGGTCTAATGATGGTCTAAACTCTTTTTTTTTTTTTTTTCTTTGTAGTTTTTGAAAAATATGCCTTACTAAAGCCTTACCTTTGATTTTGGGAGATTTTTAAATTTTTGTGTTTTTTGTGCTTTACTGCATTCTTTGCCCATTTTAAGTATGTGCATTATATTTGCAGTAGTTTTTAGGGTCTAATGATGGTCTAAACTCAAATGTATTTATTTTTTCAATTTTTGAAAAATATGGCTTACTATAGCCTTACCTCCGATTTAAAGTAATTTTTACATTTTTGTCATCTTTTTTGCTTTACTGCATTATTTGCCCATTTTAAGTATGTGCATTATATTTGCAGTAGTTTTAGGGTCTAATGATGGTCTAAACTCAATTTATTTATTTTTTTGTTTTTAATTTTTGAAAAAATTACCTTCGATATTGGGAGATTTTTCAATTTTTTTTGTGCTTTACTGCATTCTTTGCCCATTTTAACTATGTGCATTATATTTGCAATAGTTTTAAGGGTCTAATGATGGTCTAAACTCAATTTTTTTTTTTTTTTTAGTTTTTGAAAAATATGCCTTACTTTAGCCTTACCTCCGATTTTAAGTAATTTTTCAATTTTTGTCATTTTTTATGCCTTACTGCTTTTTTTACCCCATTTTAAATATATGCATTTTATTTGCAGTAGTTTTAAGGGTCTGATGATGGTCTCAACTCAATTTATTCATTTATTTTTTTAAATTTTTGAAAAATATCCCTTACAAAAGCCTTACCTCCGATTTTGGGTGATTTTATAATTTTTGTGTTTTTTGTGCTTTACTGCATTCTTTGCCCATTTTAAGTATGTGCATTATATTTGCAATAGTTTTAAGGGTCTAATGATGGTCTAAATTCATTTTTTTTTTTTTTTTTTTTTTTTTTTTTAGTTTTTGAAAAATATGCCTTACTAAAGCCTTACCTTCGATTTTGGGAGATTTTTAAATTTTTGTCATTTTTTATGCCTTAGTGCTTTCTTAACCCATTTTAAGTAGGTGCATTATATTTACAGTCCTTTTTAGGATCTAATGATGGTCTAAACTCAATTTTTTTTTTTTTTTTTTTAGTTTTTGAAAAATATGCCTTACTAAAGCCTTACCTTCGATTTTGGGAGATTTTTGTGTTTTTTGTGCTTTACTGCATTCTTTGCCCATTTTAAGTATGTGCATTATATTTGCAGTATTTTTTAGGGTCTAATGATGGTCTAAACTCAAATGTATTTATTTTTTCAATTTTTGAAAAATATGGCTTACTATAGCCTTACCTCCGATTTAAAGTAATTTTTACATTTTTGTCATCTTTTTTGCTTTACTGCATTCTTTGCCCATTTTAAGTATGTGCATTATATTTGCAATAGTTTTAAGGGTCTAATGATGGTCTAAACTCAATTTTTTTTTTTTTTTTTAGTTTTTGAAAAATATGCCTTACAAAAGCCTTACCTCTGATTTCGGGTGATTTTTCAATTTTTGTTTTTTGTGCTTTACTGCATTCTTTGCCCATTTTAAGTATGTGCATTATATTTGCAATAGTTTATAGGGTCTAATGATGGTCTAAACTCAAGTTCATGTATTTTTTCATTTTTTGAAAAATATGGCTGACTAAAGCCTTACCTCCGATTTAAAGTAATTTTTATATTTTTGTCATTTTTTTTGCTTTACTGCATTCTTAACCCATTTTAAGTATGTGCATTATATTTGCAGTAGTTTTAAGGGTCTAATGATTGTCTGAACTAAATTTTTTTTTTTTTTTAGTTTTTGAAAAATATGCCTTACAAAAGCCTTACCTCTGATTTCGGGTGATTTTTCAATTTTTATATTTACAGTCCTTTTTAGGATCTAATGATGGTCTAAACTCAATTTTTTTTTTTTTTTTTTAGTTTTTGAAAAATATGCCTTACAAAAGCCTTACCTCTGATTTCGGGTGATTTTTCAATTTTTGTTTTTTGTGCTTTACTGCATTCTTTGCCCATTTTAAGTATGTGCATTATATTTGCAATAGTTTTAAGGGTCTAATGATGGTCTAAACTCAAATGTATTTATTTTTTCAATTTTTGAAAAATATGGCTTACTATGGCCTTACCTCCGATTTAAAGTAATTTTTACATTTTTGTCATCTTTTTTGCTTTACTGCATTATTTGCCCATTTTAAGTATGTGCATTATATTTGCAATAGTTTTAAGGGTCTAATGATGGTCTAAACTCAATTTTTTTTTTTTTTAGTTTTTGAAAAATATGCCTTACAAAAGCCTGACCTCGGATTTTTAGTGATTTTTTAATTTTTGTCATTTTTTATGCCTTAGTGCTTTCTTAACCCATTTTAAGTAGGTGCATTATATTTACAGTCCTTTTTAGGATCTAATGATGGTCTAAACTCAATTTTGTTTTTAATTTTTTTTTTTTTTTTTTGAAAAATATGCCTTACTAAAGCCTTATCTTCGATTTTGGGAGATTTTATAATTTTTGTGTTTTTTGTGCTTTACTGCATTCTTTGCCCATTTTAAGTATGTGCATTATATTTGCAATAGTTTTAAGGGTCTAATGATGGTCTAAACTCAATTTTTTTTTTTTTTTTTTTTGAAAAATATGCCTTACTAAAGCCTTACCTTCGATTTTGGGAGATTTTTAAATTTTTGTGTTTTTTGTGCTTTACTGCATTCTTTGCCCATTTTAAGTATGTGCATTATATTTGCAATAGTTTATAGGGTCTAATGATGGTCTAAACTCAAGTTCATGTATTTTTTCATTTTTTGAAAAATATGGCTGACTAAAGCCTTACCTCCGATTTAAAGTAATTTTTATATTTTTGTCATTTTTTTTGCTTTACTGCATTCTTAACCCATTTTTAGTATGTGCATTATATTTGCAGTAGTTTTAAGGGTCTAATGATGGTCTAAACTCAATTTTTTTTTTTTTTAGTTTTTGAAAAATATGCCTTACAAAAGCCTGACCTCGGATTTTTAGTGATTTTTTAATTTTTGTCATTTTTTATGCCTTAGTGCTTTCTTAACCCATTTTAAGTAGGTGCATTATATTTACAGTCCTTTTTAGGATCTAATGATGGTCTAAACTCAATTTTGTTTTTAATTTTTTTTTTTTTTTTTTGAAAAATATGCCTTACTAAAGCCTTATCTTCGATTTTGGGAGATTTTATAATTTTTGTGTTTTTTGTGCTTTACTGCATTCTTTGCCCATTTTAAGTATGTGCATTATATTTGCAATAGTTTTAAGGGTCTAATGATGGTCTAAACTCAAGTTCATGTATTTTTTCATTTTTTGAAAAATATGGCTGACTAAAGCCTTACCTCCGATTTAAAGTAATTTTTATATTTTTGTCATTTTTTTTGCTTTACTGCATTCTTAACCCATTTTTAGTATGTGCATTATATTTGCAGTAGTTTTAAGGGTCTAATGATGGTCTAAACTCAATTTTTTTTTTTTTTTAGTTTTTGAAAAATATGCCTTACTAAAGCCTTACCTCTGATTTCGGGTGATTTTTGTTTTTTGTGCTTTACTGCATTCTTTGCCCATTTTAAGTATGTGCATTATATTTGCAATAGTTTTAAGGGTCTAATGATGGTCTAAACTCAATTTTTTTTTTTTTTTTTTTTAGTTTTTGAAAAATATGCCTTACTAAAGCCTGACCTCCGATTTTTAGTGATTTTTCAATTTTTGTCATTTTTTATGCCTTAGTGCTTTCTTAGCCCATTTTAAGTATGTGCATTATATTTGCAGTAGTTTTTAGGATGTAATGATGGTCTCAACTCAATTTTGTTTTTAATTTTTTTTTTTTTGAAAAATATGCCTTACTAAAGCCTTATCTTCGATTTTGGGAGATTTTATAATTTTTGTGTTTTTTGTGCTTTACTGCATTCTTTGCCCATTTTAAGTATGTGCATTATATTTGCAGTAGTTTTTAGGGTCTAATGATGGTCTAAACTCAAATGTATTTATTTTTTCAATTTTTGAAAAATATGGCTTACTATAGCCTTACCTCCGATTTAAAGTAATTTTTACATTTTTGTCATCTTTTTTGCTTTACTGCATTATTTGCCCATTTTAAGTATGTGCATTATATTTGCAATAGTTTTAAGGGTCTAATGATGGTCTAAACTCAATTTTTTTTTTTTTTTTTTTCTTTTTAGTTTTTGAAAAATATGCCTTTTGGGAGATTTTTAAATTTTTGTGTTTTGTGTTTTTTGTGCTTTACTGCATTCTTTGCCCATTTTAAGTATGTGCATTATATTTGCAATAGTTTTAAGGGTCTAATGATGGTCTAAACTCAATTTTTTTTTTTTTTTTTTAGTTTTTGAAAAATATGCCTACAAAAGCCTGACCTCCGATTTTTTGTGATTTTTTAATTTTTGTCATTTTTTATGCCTTAGTGCTTTCTTAGCCCATTTTAAGTATGTGCATTATATTTGCAGTAGTTTTAAGGGTCTAATGATGGTCTAAACTCAATTTTTTTTTTTTTTTTTTTTTTTTTTTTTTAGTTTTTGAAAAATATGCCTTTTGGGAGATTTTTAAATGTTTGTGTTTTTTGTGCTTTACTGCATTCTTTGCCCATTTTAAGTATGTGCATTATATTTGCAGTAGTTTTAAGGGGCTAATGATGGTCTAAACTCTTTTTTTTTTTTTTTTCTTTTTAGTTTTTGAAAAATATGCCTTACTAAAGCCTTACCTTTGATTTGGGGAGAATTTTAAATTTTTGTGTTTTTTGTGCTTTACTGCATTCTTTGCCCATTTTAAGTATGTGCATTTTATTTGCAGTAGTTTTTAGGGTCTAATGATGGTCTAAACTCAATTTTTTTTTTTTTTTTTTTTCTTTTTAGTTTTTGAAAATATGCCTTACTAAAGCCTTACCTTCGATTTTGGGAGATTTTTAAATTTTTGTGTTTTTTGTGCTTTACTGCATTCTTTGCCCATTTTAAGTATGTGCATTATATTTGCAGTAGTTTTTAGGGTCTAATGATGGTCTAAACTCAAATGTATTTATTTTTTCAATTTTTGAAAAATATGGCTTACTATAGCCTTACCTCCGATTTGAAGTAATTTTTACATTTTTGTCATCTTTTTTGCTTTACTGCATTATTTGCCCATTTTAAGTATGTGCATTATATTTGCAGTAGTTTTAGGGTCTAATGATGGTCTAAACTCAATTTATTTATTTTTTTGTTTTTAATTTTTGAAAAAATTACCTTCGATATTGGGAGATTTTTCAATTTTTTTTGTGCTTTACTGCATTCTTTGCCCATTTTAAGTATGTGCATTATATTTGCAGTAGTTTTAAGGGTCTAATGATTGTCTGAACTAAATTTTTTTTTTTTTTTAGTTTTTGAAAAATATGCCTTACAAAAGCCTTACCTCTGATTTCTGGTGATTTTTCAATTTTTATATTTACAGTCCTTTTTAGGATCTAATGATGGTCTAAACTCAATTTTTTTTTTTTTTTTTAGTTTTTGAAAAATATGCCTTACAAAAGCCTTACCTCTGATTTCGGGTGATTTTTCAATTTTTGTTTTTTGTGCTTTACTGCATTATTTGCCCATTTTAAGTATGTGCATTATATTTGCAATAGTTTTAAGGGTCTAATGATGGTCTAAACTCAAATGTATTTATTTTTTCAATTTTTGAAAAATATGGCTTACAAAAGCCTGACCTCGGATTTTTAGTGATTTTTTAATTTTTGTCATTTTTTATGCCTTAGTGCTTTCTTAACCCATTTTAAGTAGGTGCATTATATTTACAGTCCTTTTTAGGATCTAATGATGGTCTAAACTCAATTTTGTTTTTAATTTTTTTTTTTTTTTTTTGAAAAATATGCCTTACTAAAGCCTTATCTTCGATTTTGGGAGATTTTATAATTTTTGTGTTTTTTGTGCTTTACTGCATTCTTTGCCCATTTTAAGTATGTGCATTATATTTGCAATAGTTTTAAGGGTCTAATGATGGTCTAAACTCAAGTTCATGTATTTTTTCATTTTTTGAAAAATATGGCTGACTAAAGCCTTACCTCCGATTTAAAGTAATTTTTATATTTTTGTCATTTTTTTTGCTTTACTGCATTCTTAACCCATTTTTAGTATGTGCATTATATTTGCAGTAGTTTTAAGGGTCTAATGATGGTCTAAACTCAATTTTTTTTTTTTTTTAGTTTTTGAAAAATATGCCTTACTAAAGCCTTACCTCTGATTTCGGGTGATTTTTGTTTTTTGTGCTTTACTGCATTCTTTGCCCATTTTAAGTATGTGCATTATATTTGCAATAGTTTTAAGGGTCTAATGATGGTCTAAACTCAATTTTTTTTTTTTTTTTTTTTAGTTTTTGAAAAATATGCCTTACTAAAGCCTGACCTCCGATTTTTAGTGATTTTTCAATTTTTGTCATTTTTTATGCCTTAGTGCTTTCTTAGCCCATTTTAAGTATGTGCATTATATTTGCAGTAGTTTTTAGGATGTAATGATGGTCTCAACTCAATTTTGTTTTTAATTTTTTTTTTTTTGAAAAATATGCCTTACTAAAGCCTTATCTTCGATTTTGGGAGATTTTATAATTTTTGTGTTTTTTGTGCTTTACTGCATTCTTTGCCCATTTTAAGTATGTGCATTATATTTGCAGTAGTTTTTAGGGTCTAATGATGGTCTAAACTCAAATGTATTTATTTTTTCAATTTTTGAAAAATATGGCTTACTATAGCCTTACCTCCGATTTAAAGTAATTTTTACATTTTTGTCATCTTTTTTGCTTTACTGCATTATTTGCCCATTTTAAGTATGTGCATTATATTTGCAATAGTTTTAAGGGTCTAATGATGGTCTAAACTCAATTTTTTTTTTTTTTTTTTCTTTTTAGTTTTTGAAAAATATGCCTTTTGGGAGATTTTTAAATTTTTGTGTTTTGTGTTTTTTGTGCTTTACTGCATTCTTTGCCCATTTTAAGTATGTGCATTATATTTGCAATAGTTTTAAGGGTCTAATGATGGTCTAAACTCAATTTTTTTTTTTTTTTTTTTAGTTTTTGAAAAATATGCCTACAAAAGCCTGACCTCCGATTTTTTGTGATTTTTTAATTTTTGTCATTTTTTATGCCTTAGTGCTTTCTTAGCCCATTTTAAGTATGTGCATTATATTTGCAGTAGTTTTAAGGGTCTAATGATGGTCTAAACTCAATTTTTTTTTTTTTTTTTTTTTTTTTTTTTTAGTTTTTGAAAAATATGCCTTTTGGGAGATTTTTAAATGTTTGTGTTTTTTGTGCTTTACTGCATTCTTTGCCCATTTTAAGTATGTGCATTATATTTGCAGTAGTTTTAAGGGGCTAATGATGGTCTAATCTCTTTTTTTTTTTTTTTTTCTTTTTAGTTTTTGAAAAATATGCCTTACTAAAGCCTTACCTTTGATTTGGGGAGAATTTTAAATTTTTGTGTTTTTTGTGCTTTACTGCATTCTTTGCCCATTTTAAGTATGTGCATTTTATTTGCAGTAGTTTTTAGGGTCTAATGATGGTCTAAACTCAATTTTTTTTTTTTTTTTTTTTCTTTTTAGTTTTTGAAAAATATGCCTTACTAAAGCCTTACCTTCGATTTTGGGAGATTTTTAAATTTTTGTGTTTTTTTGTGCTTTACTGCATTCTTTGCCCATTTTAAGTATGTGCATTATATTTGCAGTAGTTTTTAGGGTCTAATGATGGTCTAAACTCAAATGTATTTATTTTTTCAATTTTTGAAAAATATGGCTTACTATAGCCTTACCTCCGATTTGAAGTAATTTTTACATTTTTGTCATCTTTTTTGCTTTACTGCATTATTTGCCCATTTTAAGTATGTGCATTATATTTGCAGTAGTTTTAGGGTCTAATGATGGTCTAAACTCAATTTATTTATTTTTTTGTTTTTAATTTTTGAAAAAATTACCTTCGATATTGGGAGATTTTTCAATTTTTTTTGTGCTTTACTGCATTCTTTGCCCATTTTAAGTATGTGCATTATATTTGCAATAGTTTTAAGGGTCTAATGATGGTCTAAACTCAATTTTTTTTTTTTTTTTAGTTTTTGAAAAATATGCCTTACTTTAGCCTTACCTCCGATTTTAAGTAATTTTTCAATTTTTGTCATTTTTTATGCCTTACTGCTTTTTTACCCCATTTTAAATATATGCATTTTATTTGCAGTAGTTTTAAGGGTCTGATGATGGTCTCAACTCAATTTATTCATTTATTTTTTTAAATTTTTGAAAAATATCCCTTACAAAAGCCTTACCTCCGATTTTGGGTGATTTTATAATTTTTGTGTTTTTTGTGCTTTACTGCATTCTTTGCCCATTTTAAGTATGTGCATTATATTTGCAATAGTTTTAAGGGTCTAATGATTGTCTAAATTCATTTTTTTTTTTTTTTTTTTTTTTTTTTTTTTTAGTTTTTGAAAAATATGCCTTACTAAAGCCTTACCTTCGATTTTGGGAGATTTTTAAATTTTTGTCATTTTTTATGCCTTAGTGCTTTCTTAACCCATTTTAATTAGGTGCATTATATTTACAGTCCTTTTTAGGATCTAATGATGGTCTAAACTCAATTTTTTTTTTTTTTTTTTAGTTTTTGAAAAATATGCCTTACTTAAAGCCTTACCTTCGATTTTGGGAGATTTTTAAATTTTTGTGTTTTTTGTGCTTTACTGCATTCTTTGCCCATTTTAAGTATGTGCATTATATTTGCAGTATTTTTTAGGGTCTAATGATGGTCTAAACTCAAATGTATTTATTTTTTCAATTTTTGAAAAATATGGCTTACTATAGCCTTACCTCCGATTTAAAGTAATTTTTACATTTTTGTCATCTTTTTTGCTTTACTGCATTCTTTGCCCATTTTAAGTATGTGCATTATATTTTCAATAGTTTTAAGGGTCTAATGATGGTCTAAACTCAATTTTTTTTTTTTTTTTTTAGTTTTTGAAAAATATGCCTTACAAAAGCCTTACCTCTGATTTCGGGTGATTTTTCAATTTTTGTTTTTTGTGCTTTACTGCATTCTTTGCCCATTTTAAGTATGTGCATTATATTTGCAATAGTTTATAGGGTCTAATGATGGTCTAAACTCAAGTTCATGTATTTTTTCATTTTTTGAAAAATATGGCTGACTAAAGCCTTACCTCCGATTTAAAGTAATTTTTATATTTTTGTCATTTTTTTTGCTTTACTGCATTCTTAACCCATTTTAAGTATGTGCATTATATTTGCAGTAGTTTTAAGGGTCTAATGATTGTCTGAACTAAATTTTTTTTTTTTTTTAGTTTTTGAAAAATATGCCTTACAAAAGCCTTACCTCTGATTTCTGGTGATTTTTCAATTTTTATATTTACAGTCCTTTTTAGGATCTAATGATGGTCTAAACTCAATTTTTTTTTTTTTTTTAGTTTTTGAAAAATATGCCTTACAAAAGCCTTACCTCTGATTTCGGGTGATTTTTCAATTTTTGTTTTTTGTGCTTTACTGCATTATTTGCCCATTTTAAGTATGTGCATTATATTTGCAATAGTTTTAAGGGTCTAATGATGGTCTAAACTCAAATGTATTTATTTTTTCAATTTTTGAAAAATATGGCTTACAAAAGCCTGACCTCGGATTTTTAGTGATTTTTTAATTTTTGTCATTTTTTATGCCTTAGTGCTTTCTTAACCCATTTTAAGTAGGTGCATTATATTTACAGTCCTTTTTAGGATCTAATGATGGTCTAAACTCAATTTTGTTTTTAATTTTTTTTTTTTTTTTTTTGAAAAATATGCCTTACTAAAGCCTTATCTTCGATTTTGGGAGATTTTATAATTTTTGTGTTTTTTGTGCTTTACTGCATTCTTTGCCCATTTTAAGTATGTGCATTATATTTGCAGTAGTTTTAAGGGTCTAATGATGGTCTAATCTCAATTTTTTTTTTTTTAGTTTTTGAAAAATATGCCTTACAAAAGCCTTACCTCTGATTTCGGGTGATTTTTCAATTTTTGTTTTTTGTGCTTTACTGCATTCTTTGCTCATTTTAAGTATGTGCATTATATTTGCAATAGTTTATAGGGTCTAATGATGGTCTAAACTCAAGTTCATGTATTTTTTCATTTTTTGAAAAATATGGCTGACTAAAGCCTTACCTCCGATTTAAAGTCATTTTTATATTTTTGTCATTTTTTTTGCTTTACTGCATTCTTAACCCATTTTAAGTATGTGCATTATATTTGCAGTAGTTTTAAGGGTCTAATGATGGTCTAAACTCAATTTTTTTTTTTTTTTAGTTTTTGAAAAATATGCCTTACAAAAGCCTTACCTCTGATTTCGGGTGATTTTTGTTTTTTGTGCTTTACTGCATTCTTTGCCCATTTTAAGTATGTGCATTATATTTGCAATAGTTTTAAGGGTCTAATGATGGTCTAAACTCAATTTTTTTTTTTTTTTTTTAGTTTTTGAAAAATATGCCTTACTAAAGCCTGACCTCCGATTTTTAGTGATTTTTCAATTTTTGTCATTTTTTATGCCTTAGTGCTTTCTTAGCCCATTTTAAGTATGTGCATTATATTTGCAGTAGTTTTTAGGATGTAATGATGGTCTCAACTCAATTTTGTTTTTAATTTTTTTTTTTTTGAAAAATATGCCTTACTAAAGCCTTATCTTCGATTTTGGGAGATTTTATAATTTTTGTGTTTTTTGTGCTTTACTGCATTCTTTGCCCATTTTAAGTATGTGCATTATATTTGCAATAGTTTTAAGGGTCTAATGATGGTCTAAACTCAAGTTGATGTATTTTTTCATTTTTTGAAAAATATGGCTGACTAAAGCCTTACCTCCAATTTAAAGTAATTTTTATATTTTTGTCATTTTTTTTGCTTTACTGCATTCTTAACCCATTTTAAGTATGTGCATTATATTTGCAGTAGTTTTAAGGGTCTAATGATGGTCTAAACTCAATTTTTTTTTTTTTTTTAGTTTTTGAAAAATATGCCTCACAAAAGCCTTACCTCTGATTTCGGGTGATTTTTCAATTTTTGTTTTTTGTGCTTTACTGCATTCTTTGCCCATTTTAAGTATGTGCATTATATTTGCAATAGTTTTAAGGGTCTAATGATGGTCTAAACTCAATTTTTTTTTTTTTTAGTTTTTGAAAAATATGCCTTACTAAAGCCTGACCTCCGATTTTTAGTGATTTTTCAATTTTTGTCATTTTTTATGCCTTAGTGCTTTCTTAGCCCATTTTAAGTATGTGCATTATATTTGCAGTATTTTTTAGGATGTAATGATGGTCTCAACTCAATTTTGTTTTTAATTTTTTTTTTTTTTTTTTGAAAAATATGCCTTACTAAAGCCTTATCTTCGATTTTGGGAGATTTTATAATTTTTGTGATTTTTGTGCTTTACTGCATTCTTTGCCCATTTTAAGTATGTGCATTATATTTGCAGTAGTTTTAAGGGTCTAATGATTGTCTGAACTAAATTTTTTTTTTTTTTTGGAAAATTATTCCTTACTAAAGCCTTACCTTCGATTTTGAGTGATTTTTCAATTTTTGTTTTTTGTGCTTTACTGCTTTCTTAGCCCATTTTAAGTATGTGCATTATATTTGCAATAGTTTATAGGGTCTAATGATGGTCTAAACTCAAGTTGATGTATTTTTTCATTTTTTGAAAAATATGGCTGACTAAAGCCTTACCTCCAATTTAAAGTAATTTTTATATTTTTGTCATTTTTTTTGCTTTACTGCATTCTTAACCCATTTTAAGTATGTGCATTATATTTGCAGTAGTTTTAAGGGTCTAATGATGGTCTAAACTCAATTTTTTTTTTTTTTTTAGTTTTTGAAAAATATGCCTCACAAAAGCCTTACCTCTGATTTCGGGTGATTTTTCAATTTTTGTTTTTTGTGCTTTACTGCATTCTTTGCCCATTTTAAGTATGTGCATTATATTTGCAATAGTTTTAAGGGTCTAATGATGGTCTAAACTCAATTTTTTTTTTTTTTTAGTTTTTGAAAAATATGCCTTACTAAAGCCTGACCTCCGATTTTTAGTGATTTTTCAATTTTTGTCATTTTTTATGCCTTAGTGCTTTCTTAGCCCATTTTAAGTATGTGCATTATATTTGCAGTATTTTTTAGGATGTAATGATGGTCTCAACTCAATTTTGTTTTTAATTTTTTTTTTTTTTTTTTTGAAAAATATGCCTTACTAAAGCCTTATCTTCGATTTTGGGAGATTTTATAATTTTTGTGATTTTTGTGCTTTACTGCATTCTTTGCCCATTTTAAGTATGTGCATTATATTTGCAGTAGTTTTAAGGGTCTAATGATTGTCTGAACTAAATTTTTTTTTTTTTTTGGAAAATTATTCCTTACTAAAGCCTTACCTTCGATTTTGAGTGATTTTTCAATTTTTGTTTTTTGTGCTTTACTGCTTTCTTAGCCCATTTTAAGTATGTGCATTATATTTGCAGTCCTTTTTAGGATCCAATGATGGTCTCAACTCAATTTTTTTTTTTTTGCTTTTTGATTTTTGAAAATAAGCCTTACTAAAGCCTTACCTCCGATTTTATGTAATTTCTCACGTTTTGTCATTTTTTATGCCTTACTACTTTTTTACCCCATTTTAAGTATATGCATTATATTTTGAGTAGTTTTTAGGATGTAATGATGGTCTCAACTCAATTTTGTTTTTAATTTTTTTTTTTTTTTTTTTGAAAAATATGCCTTACTAAAGCCTTATCTTCGATTTTGGGAGATTTTATAATTTTTGTGTTTTTTGTGCTTTACTGCATTCTTTGCCCATTTTAAGTATGTGCATTATATTTGCAGTCATTTTTAGGATCTAATGATGGTCTAAACCTAATTTTTTTATAATGTTTGAAAAATAGGCCTTACTAAAGCCTTACCTTCGATTTTAAGTAATTTGTACATGTTTATCATTTTTTGCTTTACTGCATTATTTGCCCATTTGAAGTATGTGCATTATATTTGCAATAGTTTAAACTCAAATTAATTTATTTTTTCAATTTTTGAAAAATATGCCTTACTAAAGCCTTACCTTCAATTTTTGGAGATATTTCAATTTTTTTTAAAAATTGAAAAATCGGGCTCTGAGTGTTAATGCGTACACATGCATAGATTATATCTACCAAATTTCAGCCCGATCCGTTCTCGAGTAATAGAGGAGTAGTGATTTTAACCATTATACACAACAAGAAGAACAACAAAGTCAGTGGCCTTTTGAGTCTGGTGGCCCGGCCTATGTTCACGTTGGATGCAGACTTCAACGAACTCTGGGCTCCACTATCTGACCTGTTTTTTAAACAGGCGGTCTGTTCTCTAATGTCTGTGATTGCAGGCGTCTCATCAGCTGCGCTTCCTCAGAGAGTGGGCCGTGTTCGGCAGAACCCTGCGGCACTCCATCTTTGAGCTGCTGGGAGTGGCACTGGCTTTACTGGTGCTGTGGATGGCTTTCTCACACACGGGACACCTGGTCAGACTTCTTTGTTATTGTTCTTTCTTCTGTTTATAAAGCTCTGAGCCTCCCACACACTCAGTACCTACAATGTACATTATGTATGTCACCGTGGTCATATCTCCACGCCCACGAGTCTTCACTTTCTTAACTTCACCACTACATGTTTTTAAGCACAGAGTGTTTATTTTCCTCCTGTTGTACTATTTTATCTCTGTATATATTGTTGTAAATCATCGCGCTTGCTTTTTTGAACAATTACAATCCATGAAGAATGATGTAGCAGCCTTGATCTCTTTGACATCCTTACACAGAACACAATAGAAAAAGTTTAACGCCTCACCTGTTTGCAGCTCTGTGTTGCTATAGTAACGGCAAGTAAGTGCATGAAAATAGCTTTGGAACACATATAGTCACAAAAATAACATTACAGTAGAGCAGTGGTTATCAACCTTTTATTGGGTGAACGAAGGTGAATTTCTAAAGCCCCACCTGCACCCATCGCCCCCCAAATAATCCTAACAAATAACACATTTTAAAATTTGTTGAACTAATAAGTAACATCGTATTTAACAATAAATTAAAAAAAAAAACTATATTTAACTAATCACCTTGCATAAAAATGAAGACAAAAATACAGGAAATAACAAAATACCGTTTGCATTCTGCTCCAAAAAGCTAAAGAAAACAAAGAAGGAAATGAATGTTAGCTATTAAAAGTTTGTTTATTGTTCCATTCCATGTAAATTGTTAGTTTTGCACTTTAGTTCCACGTTACATTTTGTTCCTGGTCCACATCTAATGCAGTCTGATAATTTAATGCTCTTTTAATTGCTTAAATTAAACAAATTGATTAGTCTGCTACATGTTTAGGTTTCTTATCATCACTTTCTTTGTGCGTTTAGTGTTCATGATCTTTATTGTCAATGAAGAAGGTTTTTAAGAAGATTGGCCTGAAATTGAAAATGTCCTCCTGTTTGTCACGCCCCACCTGTCATACCTCCATTCCCCACCAGGGGGTGCACCACACACTTTGAGAAGCACTGCAGTAGAGATATTAGCAGTAAAATACATAAAGGTTTTATAATAACAGTTGTTAGATGGTTATTAGAAGCTGATTGGATGAAACTCCGTCTTCGTCTCCATCCATGCAGCTCTTCCATTCCGTCCTGGACGGCTACGGCAGCATCACCTCCGCCTGTCTCACACTTCTGGGGGCTGGAGGGCGGGGCCTGTTGCCGTGGCGTCCCGCCTTGACGTTCTCCGGCCCCTCCAGCACCGTCACTTCGCTGGCGTATCACACCAGCTTCGCCGTCCTGCGGCTGGTGCTGCTGTGGTTGGTCACGGCCGTTCTACTGAGGAACTACCGGCGAGCGCGAGCTGAGCTGTACCGACCCGCCGTGGACCTGCAGGACTACGAGATGGTCGAGCTCTTCCTCAGACGCCTCAAAATGTGGATGGGACTCAGCCGGGCCAAAGAGGTGCGTGTTTATTTGGAAAAGCCTCCCTGTGAATGAAATCATTAAGAAATGTTATTACACACAATCAGAACAAATGTTATCTGTAGTTTTTACTACTGTCTATTTACTATTCGGTAACATTTTATATTAAGGTACTGTAATAATGGTTCATTAATGAGTAATAAGCACAAATTAACAGTTAATCATTTGTATATATTTATGATTGTTCTTGAAAGGCATTGTTCCCACTTTAGATCCAGTAGCTGCAAAATGCATTTGAAGCGGTTGTGTTACTTCTTATTCTAACACAATAATGATGTCATTGAAGAGCTGAGATAAGCTGCACTGTGAGAGCTAAAGTCAGACACACACAGACAATAACATGTCTGTTTACAATTTACAATAGACAGACGAGTCTTTTTTTACAGTACAAATCACCTCCTATTCCTAGTGCATCGGGCTGGGCGATATGAACCAAAACTCATATTTTTTCTCTCAAAATGGCGATATATACAATATAACACTAGATATTTTTAGCTCAATAAAGTCTGAGCAGAAAGACAATTATGGGTTAAATTTTCTGATGAAAAATGTCACAATTATTAACAAACAGCTGCACAATATGTGCCACTTTTGGCTTTTTCTACTCTAAGGGACAGCATGTGTGAGTGAGTTCTGTTGTGTGGCTTGTTTATGGGACGGTCTGGATTAGGACGCACTTATTAATCCATCTAACTGAGCTTTTCATTTTGCTCTGAGAAGTAAGGCAAGGCAAGGCAAGGCAAATTTATTTATATAGCGCATTTCATACTCAAGGCAACTCAATGTGCTTTACATGATAAAACATTCAATTGTTTAAAATCAATAAGAACATTTAAATCAATAAGAACATTTAAAATCATCAGTAAAATCAATTAAAATCATCAGTAAAATCATCATGACATCAACAACATGACAAAAAATCTCTCTCTCAATCATATGCAGTAGAGAAAAAAAGTGCCTTTAACTTTGATTTAAAAATGTTCACATTAGATACTGACTTCAGCTCCGCTGGCAGTTTGTTCCACTCCTTTGCAGCATAACAACTAAAAGCAGCATCACCATGTTTACTGTGAGCTCTGGGCTCCACTATCTGACCTGTGTCCATAGATCTGAGAGACCTGCTGGGTTCATACCTGACTAACATGTCACTGATGTATTCTGGACCAAACCCATTCACAGATTTATACACCAGCAGCAGAACTTTAAAGTCTATTCTGAGGCTGACTGGGAGCCAGTGTAAAGACTTTAAAACTGGAGTAATGTGCTCTGACCTCTAGCGAAAGCGTTGACTCCTAAAATGAGTATTTTAATACAAAAAATAAGCTATGAAACAATATAAATGATATTGTAATTTTTTATATTGTCAAAACAGAAAAGCTCTGATTCCTAATTTATTTGTTTCATTCCTGTTTAGTTCCGTCACAAAGTGCGCTTTGAGGGCATGGAGCTGCCTCCATCCCGCTCGTCCTCCACCAGTGACTGTAAGTCTCTGTGTCTCCCCCCATTGGACAGTCCAGAGGCTCCGCCCACACCCGACAGCATCGACGGCGGCTCCGAGGCCTCGTGGCGTCCGCCGTCCTCCTGCAGCCTGACCGAGGCCCCCGGGGTCGGACTCGGGCTGGGGCTGAGCCTCGGCTTGGGATTGGGCCCAGCGGCGGCGGTGGCGGTGGTGGGCGGAGCTACTTGGAAGGAGCGAGCAGAGACGGAGGCGTCGCTCAGGAGGCTCCTCCCCACTCTGGACGCCCTGCTGCAGCAGCTGGACCGTGTGACGGTGGCCACGGAGGACGTGTACCACATGGAGTGTAGACTGGAGAGAGCTCAGAGGAAACGCCGGCGCAGAGTGACGGAGAGGAGCGGCGACGGGGAGGAAGGTCAGAGCGAAGACGAGCAGAGGAGGAAGGAGGAGAGGGAGGAGTCGGGAGAGCAGAAAGAAAACAAAGGGAGCAGGAAGAACAGAAAGAATGAGAAAAGTGAACTTTCACATAAAGCTTCAAAGAAAAGGCCTCACCTAGCTACACCAGTGCCCTTTAGCAAACCCACAGCAGCCTGTAAGCACCGCCCCACCCCTTCAGCCACACCAGTCACAGACAAACCTGACTCTGATCCTCCATCATCATCATCACATTCCTCACACATGCCCCCACAGCCCACCACATCCACCACTCCCTCTCCTCCCACCTCGAGGCCGACGCCCACCAGCAGCGACAGAGACACGCTGCCTTCGTCCAGCCTGTTCAACCACCCAGCACACACCACCACCCTCCCCACACGCAAGAGGAAACGCAAGCCCCCGCCTCTCAGAAACAAGGTGCATCCCACCTAAAGGGAGGTGGGAAGATAACGCCACGAAAGAAACACAGACATCCTAAAAGATGTGTCAAACTTAAGGCCCGGGGACCAAATCTGGCCCTTTGCAGCCCCTCCAAATACACAAATTTAATGAAACTATACAATATTTGCAGAACTCTGTTTTCCCATTCTTATATCACATTATGGCAGGGTTGGGGTCAACTATAACAAAATAATTACAATTATGAGGTAATTGTAGTTTAGCTCAGATAATTGACTTTGTAATTGTAATTGTCTTGGAAATTCTATAAAAACTCAATTACAATTCAATCAAACACAAAACTGGGGATCTACGTTACAGTTCTATGGCTGGTTGACTGCACATCATTGACATTGCCCGTATGAAATGACGTATGTCATTAAGTTACAGGCATAAAAGTATTTTTTTTTTGTTTTTTAACCTTGAGCGCAGTTCAAGGTCACACATTGAAAGGAAATGTCGTTCAATGGTACCAGTCTGAGCGCTGTATCTCAATTTGTGGCCAAGTTAATAATTTCTTTTTTTTTTGTTAAGTCATGAACTTTGACCTCTACCATCTTTTTACTGGTAGGTTGTACAGCTTTGGTCAAATTAAATAAAATACTCCACTTGAGATGAGCTTTTCATAAATGTTAGCATTGAACTTGTACGATGAATATTCATTGAGATACGAAAGATGTAGGTATTTATAATATTTTTTGAATGTATTTTACAGCTGATTTAAGATTTTATGTTGTTATTTATGAAAGGCTCAGTAATTGTGATTCATTTAATTTGAACTTTAGTAATTGAGAACTTAATAATGTAATTAGGAAGAAAAAAAATGCTGGTCACCGTAATCATAATTGAGTTGTAATTGAACATGGATAATTGAAGACGTATTAGCATTTCATTGACCTCAACCCTGCGTCATTTTTATTAAATCCTGGAATTCGTCATAAACAATCCAACAAAATTAATTTAAATTAGACTAAAAGTGATCACAAAATCAGGGAATTTAGAAATTTGGTTTATAGATTATTTACATATGTAAGTTCAAACGAGGTCAAACACACACACACACAATCAAAACAGATCAATGAGAGTCAATAAGGAATAGATTAAGGACCTACGCTCAGGTTTAATTCATGAGATTATTGTGGATTATTCCTGTATGTCTGTGGTTTCTTTCTTCGTGCGTTTAAAGTAAATCGTTTGAAACCCGAAGCTCAGGAAAACAAGGCGCTGGTCGCCTGCTACAGACTGAGCTGAACTCATCAAGAACTAAACTAAACTCCCACAGACGTTCACCCAGCCTGAACCCAAAGGTCACCCTGGAGGTGACCCCGAGTCCCCGACAGGAGCTCGACAAGCGCTCAACAGATGCCCCCCCACCCACCCACCCCCCTTTGAACTGAAGGCAGACGGGCATGTGCTCACTGCCTTTTATAGTGTTGTTTTGTTTAGTGGTGCCATGATGATGATGTTTATATGTTATGTTTGATAGTTTAATCACAGTGGGACCTGTGACCTGTAACAAACGTACAAACGCATGAAGGTGCTCACACACACACACACACACACGGCAGGATACACACACACATACGCACACAATGTACACCAAAGAGACGGCAGTGGATGATATACACCAGGGTATAAATAAATAAATGTGGTTATCACAGATTTATAGAACAATGGGCCATTATTTTGCTGACTTTATGGATGGACCCCAAAAAGCTCTTTCCCTGTTATTCCCACTTACAGATGACCCTGTCTCCACATGAATGTTCTTCAATGTTCATGTCTGTGTTCAACCACCTTCAGGTAGGTCCCCGCTCTCTGGAACCTTTATTTTGGGTGTCGCGGCCTGAAAAGTATGCACATTTTTTATATCAAAATTAGTTGGTTAATTTAGAAATGTATTATTTTCATTATCATCAAAATATTGTTATTTCTGATGAGTGCCATGAAATTACTTTGCTGTATCAGGTCCAGTGCAACATAAATAAAGTTTAAGGAATAAAAACATTATTTTTATATGAAACTCTTCTTATAAAAATGTACAATGAGCTTCTATTCAAAGAAAATAAACAGGTCCGCCATCCATTATGTTTCATTATATTAGGATGACAAAGAGAAATGCAAAATGTATTAAATTAAATAAACATAAAGAGAGTAAAGTAAAGAATTAGGTAAAATAATATTTATGTTAAAAAAAATAAAATGTGTCTAATTCTAATTCAATATTGATATTGCCATTTGTATCATTCATACTTGCCATTAAAGTTTTCATTTATTTATCACCCGCCAATAAACCACACAAGAAGAAGAAGAATATTCACTTTTTCTCACTCGGTTCATCGTGTAGATTCAACCTTTAATCCAGCTCAGTTTAGTTCAAGTAAAGTGTGCAGTGTTGGAATATTTTGTTCAAAATGTAGGAGTGACTGACCTCTAGAGGTTGAAACCCTGTTATTACAATCTAATTAACTATTGGCTGAGAATGGTGGTTTGCGACGTTTTGGCGGAGGTGTGAAGAATACTGATAAATTCTACTCAAGTAGAAATACTGTTACTTGGTTGAAATTGTAATCAAGTACAAGTAAGTCATACATAACATACTTAAGTACGAGTAAAAAGTATCTCAATTAAATAGTACTCAAAGTAAAAGTTACTAGTTACGCGCGCTATACGTGGAGTTTGCAGGGGGAGCATTGCCTCTCAGTGGTCAAAAGTCTTCATTACAATTTTTCCAAATTAATTTGAAAAAATACAATTCTTAGTATAATGTACATAATATACGAACATTCTAAGTGCCATAAAACAGTATGTATTACTGTTAGTTTCATGTCACAGATGTAGTATAAGTTATTAGTGAAACGGTCCCAAAATTTTGATACTTTAGGTTGGTTTTTCTTCTGTGGTGCAATTCTTCTTCACAATGTAAATGGTGAAGCAACACTGCGCCCAGCAGTTCATATATGGTACTGCAGCAAAAAATGAAGCAGAAAGATGCCACCTGCCTGATTTTATCATGAATTTACAACATTAAACGACACGTCAACACAAATTTTTGCAGTCAACATTATCAACTACGCTACTAATAATTTTTGCATCTCGAGACAGTCTATATATTTAATTCTTTTTTTTTTTCCCCCACCTTGGCAAGAATCTCAAACTTCACCAGAGTAAAATCCTCATATTGCTTCATGCTCTGCAGCTTTAATCTTATGTGAGAAACCGTTAAAAATAAAAGTCGACTATGCCTTCTAGTTATAATTTGAGTGAATATATTAATAAAAAGTAATCGAAACATTGTTAGTTGGTTAAAATAAAGAGCGATTTAAGTTGTAGATGTTAAATACAACACAAAGATCTTTATGATTCACTTTAAAGACAAACTGATCTGTACGTGTTGGTGCAGCTTCAGTTATCTTTGGTCATAAAAGGTGTTTTTTTTTCCATTTTCTCATTTTTTGATGGGCCAAGAGCTAAACAAGTTCTCATAAGTAATAGTGAGTCAAAACCTGATCAATACAATTTACTTTCTGCTTTCATTAGTTTTTGTTGGCTTAAAAAAACAAAAAAAAACTTTGTGAGAATTGTACTACCAAAAGTATCATGTTGAAATTACTCATTTTCCTTTCTAAAATCTGCTTCCCAGCTGTAATATCAAATTAACACAATGACTAGATATTGAACCAAAATGATAACCAAATTAGAATGAACTGAAACAGAGATTCTTCAGAGTTGAGCTCTTAATCTGAACATAACAATCCTTGTTCTGTGAGAAACACTGATTTTTAGTTCTTCCTTTGGGACGAATAAAAGTCAAACTTCAGAATTTAATCTTTTCTTTTTTTTTTCTTCATATAATTTTTTATTTCGCATCAGCCACGCAGCTTAAACAAAGTCTGTGAAATCGTCCACGGTGGACACCAGTCGTTTTCGCTGCCCACTGGTTTCTGGGTTTTGTGCCTGCGTGTTCTGCTGAAACGACTTGTTGTGCCCTTGTGTCAGTGAGATCCCTGGAGTGGACCTGGACTGGATTTCCTCCTGGGCCTGTGGACGGAGAGCACGCTTTACAGGAAGCTCAAAAAAACAGAAAATAAAAACTCTTTTATGCATGCTCTTCTTACTCGTGTCCGGATCCTCTTGATGTGTCGTAATCTGGCGAGCCACTTGGAGGCGTATGCATCTGAGGGGTTTGCTCTGTACTGGTGCACCAGTGAAGCCATCTACAGGCAATGGAAGGAGCGTGAAGTGTGTGTGGATGTGAGTGTGTTTGCACAGTGAGGGAGACTTACATTTGCATGCAGGGCCATCTGCCTGACTAACAGCGGAAGGTTTCGATCTGAGACTATTTTGGCGACTGTTATGTCGACTAATCCCTCGAGATCTGTAAAAAAAGGAGCAAAGAAATAAAGACAAACGTGACGTTAAAGAGAAGAATACTTAAAGGGGCACAACAAAGAATTTCAACCAGATTTGCACTACAGGAGAAATGACAGAAAAATGTATTATATTTGTCAGTGCTTGCAGTTTTTCCATGCTTGTATCACATGACCGCAGTCAATGTAATCAAATCAGTTGAAACAACTCTTAATATTTCCAAAATCCTGCACTTTTCCTCAAATGATGTCACGTTGAATCGCGAATCCTCGGCTCTACGCGGTAGATACAAAACAGAAAATCGGTCTCTTGCTCATATGTTTTGGTTATGCTCCCAATTAACAAAAATGGGAAACAAAATTAAAAAAAATACGTCACATAATTTCCACCCAAATTAGATAAAAGTTGGTCACAAAATCAACTAAATGTGAAAATGAAGATCCTGCAGTTATTGACATATTGCTTAGATATTGCCACTGCCTTCCATATTTTAAATATCATTTATACATGAAAGTGCAAACTAGGGCAATATAATGTTTAAATACTAATTTTCCCACCTAAAACCTGTTTCCCAGTTAAGATCAAACTGGTCTCGATTGAGCTAAAACTCAGGGAATGTTGAATTCAAACTTTATGCTGCAAAGTCAACCAATGAGACAATAATGGTAATAATGGGCTTTTAATACTGACTGAAGTGTTTTCTTACCTTTGCGACACTGGAGAGTAACAAGGTTACATTCAAAGTCCAGAGGTTTGATGATAACTTCCACAAAGTTAAACTGACCCTGGGAAGGAGAAGGTGGAAATCACACTGTGTTGGATTTGGATCAAACACACTCAAACACAAACACACACTCAAACACACACACACGGCTGTATCTAAATTACCTTGATGGTTCCCAGTTTGTACTCCTCCCCAGAGTCGTTGTAAACCACCATGACGAAGTCGTTGCCAATGTGGCGTTTTTTATTACAGCAGCCTTTGTCGCTCTCCCTGTTCGGCATCAATGTGGCGATGTGGAAAATTGCTGCAGAAAATGATGTTCACATAGTAAAATAAAGCTCTACACACAGTATAAAAACAATCAATAAGCCTGGTCTACACACTAACCCTGCATTATATCGTCATGCCAACAGTAAGTGAATTCCCCATCATCCCCATACTGGTCCAGCCCTCCCAGGAAGATCTGGTCTGGGTCGCAGTCTTTGAGGTGGATCAGTTTTCCCAGTCCTGTCAGAAAGGCTGCGTAGCGGTTGGATCCGTACTCGTTGGACAGAATGGCCACCTCGTTGTTCACCTGAGAGAAAAGATCCAAAATCTAACGGAATTAAATCAATTATTCTTTTGGGACAAATATCAGTTTCTTACCTGACCAGCTCCAACAAACACAACACCTATCTTATGGGTGTCATAAGGAGGCATCTGATCCAGAACCTTCACAGCACGGTCGATCACCTTCAATATGAAATGAAAACACTCCCGTTAAAGACTAAGAATCAAACTCGTCTTGTGCATCCTCAATGTATTTATTTAGTCAGGCCTTAGATTTACACTGATTTCCTATTTCCTTGGTGTGGAAGCGTCTCTTTAACTTCCTTTCCCTTCAGTTCCTGATCCCATCCTGCATATATCAACTAAATGGACTAAAGCAGACAGAGGCAACTGGCAGCAAAATGTGGCTCATAAATACAAAATGACAACAAAAACCGACTCAACAACCACTTAAACAAAATTAATACAAAAACACACAAAAGGAAACTGACATAAAAGGAAAATACAAAAAACATCAACAAAAAAACAGAAAGGGACCCAAAAAGGCACAAATCTACAAAATTACAACAAGAACAAAAAAATAACAAATAACACACGTAATGACTCCATTATGTGTGACCCCCATGTCACATTTCAGGTGACCCCACATAGGGTCACAACCCCAAGTTGAAAAACTCTAGACTAAACCAATTTGGTTACTTTAAGTCAGTGATTCTCAAACTTTTTTGCCTTAAGTACTTCCCTTTTATCCAACTACATTTTTCTCAGAATACTATGAAAAAGTAACTATAGAGAAAAAATGATGGAATGAATGACTGACCTTTGTATTTCTGTTAATGTCCTAATTAAGATCTTTATTATTCTATATATCATTTTAGACTAGAAATAAACATAAAACCCCATATTTTGTATGCTTTCATTTGTAAATTTTCCTCTCTTTCAAGTACCTTCTATAGCGCCATCGCGTACCCCTAGGGGTACACGTACCTCCATTTGAGAAACAATGCTTTAACCAATGCACGACAACATCTAAACTCCACACAGAAAAGTTCTAGGTTTAACCCAGGAATTGACCACTGACATTATTTCTAATGTCTAAAGTTTACCTGGAAAGATCAGCTCACCTGAGTTTTGGGCAGCAGCAGTGGTTTGTTGGCTTCATTTCCAAAAAACGGAGAGTGGTAAAGCTGCAGGAAGACAAAGCTGGGAAACAGAAAACATTGGTGAGTGATTTTATTCCTGATTCTGTTGATGTTGCATTATCTGAACTTAACCGTTTGAAGCACCTCGGACTCAGTCCAGAGATCTTCTCGGTGTTGCTGGGTCCCGGTCGGCTCTGGTACGAGTCTCTGTCACTTCTTCTCTCTCTCCTGGAAGAAGGTGCTGACACTGAGATGGTGTGGCCCCGCGGTCGGTGGCCCCCACTGGGAGAGATTGGTCCAGACTGCAGCGGAGCTGCTGGTAAAGACAACCTCAAAACAGCTCCTCCTCCTGAAGATGGAGCCACGCTGGGGCCATCAGAGGCCTGACTCTGAGCTCCTGGTCCAATGGCGTCCCCGGCCGGGCTTTCTTCTATCCGTTCTTTCTCGTAAAGACACAGCGGGGGCTGAGAAACACTGTCCGACGACACTCTAGGCCGAGGCGTGTCTTCCACCACCGCTGCTGCAGACTCTACGGCGGCGGCAGCGTTAATAAATGCTTCAGGTAACGTCTGGAGCTCTGGAGAGGAGCTGGATTTGTTGAGGCCGTGGCCTTGTGACTGAGCGTGGGTCTGGAAGGGCAGGTCTGGGTCCTGAGTGCCTGGGGTGGTGGCCCCAGTGTTGGGTTGATCTATGGGGATCGCTCCTTCACTCACTTCTTCCAAAGTCGACTTTTCATCGTCTTGACTGGAAGTGGAAGAGGACTGGAAAGCAACAAATACGTTTCATTTTTAAAAAAATGTGTTGGAAAACCAATAAGTTTGATTAAATCTTTATGCAACTGTTGCTAGTATTTGATTCTCTCTAATTGGCTCCAACTATAGGCTACGTTCACACTGCACATCAGGTCTGTTAAAGACAATATGAACAGCACAATTCTGTTTATTTCAAATCTGTCCCAGGTCACTTTCATATATGGTCCTCAATCCGATACGCATCTGATTTTTTGCAATGCGACTGCAGTCTGGACGGCCGAGGCGCTTTGAATCCGACTCCTACGTCATCATCAAGCAAATCTGTTGGAAAGAACATTCCTCATTGCGACACAGTCCTACACTTGACGCCTCCATATTTACTTCCGTAAACACCGTACGTGCCGGTAGGGTCATGTGTCACCTTAGGACCTCTTCTGTGCATGCGGCTCACTTCAGGGTCGCATTCTGTTCATACTCCAAACTAATTGAAGATGCATTTAATATGTAATATAAACGATCACATATCCGAATTGTGCATTAAGACCTGCTGTGTGAACGTAGTGTCAGTTAAATAGTTGACTTCCGTCGTTTCACTCACCCTGCTGAGCACTCCTGGAGGCGGAGCCTTTGGTAACTTGTCCACAGACATGAAAATAGGATCGAACGATGGCGTCGGCTCAAACTCTGCGCTGTCCAACCAATCAGGAGGGGTGTGAGCTGTGGAGGCAGCTGAGCCCTCCTCCAGCACAACCACCGAGTCTACAGCAGCAAGTGAGAGTGGGACGCATTAACGTGATACTCACTGGACACTGTTAGAGGCGCACACACACGCACACAGAGGTAAGGCCTCAGCCATGTGTATCCGGATATCTTTAAAAACTGTTTTCAGCCATAAGTCCACATAGATCTGGGAAATGGGTGCTAAATTAATATTTAATGAAATATTGTAATTTTTATATTTGTATAGGAATATTTCCAACAGTGGTTAGTATTGGCCGTAATTGTAAGTTGGAGAAACACTCAGGTGTGTGTGTGTGTGTGTGTGTGTGTGTAGGGGGAGATGACTATGATATTTAGTCTGCTTTTAAAAATCAATCAGAACTCTTCCACTAGTTCAACCTAAACAATCTTTAGGTTTTTGCTAAACGCTAATGAGTATTATAGATACATTTTGACCAGAACTGTTTTACCCACGAGGTGGACTTTGTGTGGACAGCATTTGGCAAAACTCTTCTTTCATCAATATCCGGATACTTGTGGATTTAACCTTGTGCTCTGACCAACACTTAAGATTGGATCAGATGTTAGTCCTCATTCTGAGATCAACGCATCACATTTTATCTCCACACACACACACACACACGCACACACACACACTAACCAGCCCAACATGTCCATCCACACTGATTCAGATCAGCACACTGCTACGTATCACTTCATCTACTGGAACACCAGCAGGACACATGCATCTGTTTGACTGTGGGTTATTATTATTTCAGCACTGCAGCTACTGCAACAGCAGCCCAGACCCTTTCCTCCACTTCTTCCTCTTTCGTCTACACCTCAGGGAAAACTAACTCAACACTTTAGCCTTAAACTGCAGCTTAAAACATGTTACAAA
Source organism: Gouania willdenowi (assembly GCF_900634775.1). Lineage (NCBI taxonomy): Eukaryota > Metazoa > Chordata > Actinopteri > Blenniiformes > Gobiesocidae > Gouania > Gouania willdenowi. Next base: position 35,562,898 of record NC_041044.1, read on the forward strand.
GGAAAGCAGGGAACGCCTTTACTCAGCTGAGGTCTGGGCTCTCCTGTTGACATCAGAGGGTCAGAGGTTAAAGTTCAACCTGGGAGTATATTTCAAAAAAACGGTTGATTAGGGAGTGTCGATTAGAAAGAACAGAATCACGTGTCAATCACTTACACACCACCTTCTCTGCTCAGGTTAGACCAGCGAGGAAAGCAGAAAAGCCAAATCTCTTCACTTGTACACGGGTCAGATACGAAACTGGTCTTTGGCACAACTGAGTTTTATCTGTTGGGTGCGTGAAACGAGGCGGCAAAAGGCCATTGCCAATAAATACAATTAAATGTTTGTTTTTTTAGATTAACTGGTTGGGATTTATTACTAATGTTGCCATCAGTAAAAGACAAAAGACACACTGATCAGCCAAATTATTATAGCTACGGATCGTGGCATTATGTTACAGAAGGAGACAATTTATTCCTAAGCTTTGGCCTCAGACAACCTGTTGCAGATTATGATAATATCATGGCTGATCAGAGGAGATTTATTCAGTGCCAATGTTAGTGTTTGCAGTGGAGATCAAAAACTTTCAAGCAGCAATTTCACCCTTTTACATCTTTTTTTTGAGTAAATGATCTTTGATTTATTGATCTGTGAGGCCTACACTATGGCTGTGTTCAAAATGTCATATTAACGTACTACTCATACTAAGTCTAACGTCAAAATTAGTATGTAGTGTGTTCCAATTAGATTAGAAGAGTTTGCAAGAAATACCCGGATGTATAGTATATTGGGACATTGTTGAAGTACACACTAGTCATACACAACCGCCCCATGATGCATTGCGAGCAAAATGTAAAATCGCCCTGGGACTGGCTTTAAGCTAAAAGTCAAACATCCCCTTTTCAAAATAAAAGCATCTCTTCTGGTCTTCTATTAGTTTTTTTTAAACCCTTTTGTAAATAGGGCTCTTGTTTTGAAATTAACCAGAAGTTTAGTCAGTAGCACAATGGTGTGTCTCTGAAAATCTCTGAAATGTCTGCATAAAATGTGTTTTCATAAATTAATAAGCACATGTGGCGAATCAACAGAGATATTTAGCCTCAGTGTGCTTTAGGTTTTTGTTGTTGTAGGGTCAAAATTAGGGCTGAACGATTTTGGAAAATAATCTAGTTGTGTTTTTTTCCCTCAATATTGCGATTTAAAATGCGATCTTTTTTTTTCAAGGGCCTCTTGTCGTGTATTTGTCAATGAACACAAGCAAAAAGTCAATTTGTTTCACAATAAACAAGTTCAGATTTATTTAAACTTTAAATAAATATAAAATCTAAATTTTAAAGCACAATTACAACAATAAAGCAAACAAATCTGTGGCTATGCCTCTTCAACATACTGTATCTAACTAACTTCATGTTTCATGAAACATGTGGACTGCACTTCTTAAACACTCTGAACTTACCAGGACAAGACAGGACAAGAAAAAAAAAAATCTTTTTTAAAATTGCAGCCTTTGCGATTACAAAATTTTATTATACTGCGATAATATCGCAAATGCAATTGATCGTTCAGCCCTAGTCCCAATGTATATTTGGTAACTTGGAAGTATATTTCAGTGGAAACGGTCACCATCCTAATCATACGAATAGCATTTAGTAGACAGTATATACTCATTGCTTGTGTAGTGTATAGTACGTTAGTATTCGATTTCAAACACAGCCTATGTTTTTATCTGATCTCCAGGAGCTTTAAAGATGTAAAAAAAAAACAACTACCTCAAGTTTGTGCTTGCAGACCACTGGCTTGTACAAGTGAGAGGAAATATACTACACCAGGAACTTTCTGAAGGTGGAGGTGGAAGGCACACACAGGAGGCTGACGGTACCTGCCCAAGAAATGCTCCTGTGCAGCCTGCCAGGGGCTGGGGGGCCTGGGGGTACAGGGCCCAGGCCCAGAGACCAGACACAGTCGCCCTCTGCAGGCGGGGGAATGAACGGTGGCGCGAGAACAGCCACAAAACAACCCACAGTGGTGAGGGTGAAGAGACATGGAGAAAAACCCATCAGAACAAAAAGGAGACATGAAAATGTGGGGAAGGTTCAACTGTGGTGAAAAGCATTGTTTATATTGTCTAGGTTTAAAATGGCAGGATTAGCCATAGGGCACATTTCTACACCCCTACCATTAATCCAGTGTTTTCCTCAGATCTGCTAGAACTCAGATTTAATATGTTCTGTTATGCTGATGATAATAAATGACTCCACAATATACTTAGCCCCTCATCTGCATTATAGAGAAGCCCAAAGGCAACAGTTGCAGCTGAGAGTCAATGAAGGGAAAATAAATGAACCAAAGAAAAAAAAACAAGCAAATAAAATTAGATGAGAAGTTTTCCTGTGACAGTTGTTAATCTTACTTTGTAATGTGTGCAGTGTGCACACATTATAGTTCCAAACAGTTCCAAACAAAAAAGTGTAGCCAAATAAAGTAATAGAAATTGGCTGCGTTGTTCAACAATCACCAAATCCAAACTGGTCTTTCCACAAATTTGAAGTTTAGAGGCAGGTCAACGTTTGGCACAGTTAGGGCTGGGCGATATGGACCAAAATTCATATCCCATATTTTTGTCCTCAAAATAATGATATATAATATTGATATTTTTAACTCAATAACCCAGAAAGACAATTCTGGGTTAAATTTGCTGACGTAAAATGCCACACAGGCACATATATTAACAAATATCTACGCAATGTGTGCCACATTTGGCTTTATCTCCTGTTAAGGACAGCATGTGAGTGAGTTCTGTAGTGTGGCTTGTTTAGGGTTGTTTAGGCTTGGGTTGGGGTCAGTTACAATGAAGTTTTTTTAAATTATCTACGTTCAATTACAATTCAATTATGATTACGATTATCTGCATTTTTTCCCAATTACAAATAAATTAGAAATATTATTTTTGACCTGAAAGTCAGTTACCTTTACATTCTCAATTACTAAATTTCAATCACAATTTTACAAATTTTTATACGTATCGCGTTGTAATGATTGTACGTGGTTTTGTATGTGTGTACAATGTCGTTTCAGCAAGAGGTGGAATTTAGCAATAGCTATAAACTCTTTGTACAAAATATCAGTTACATTCACACTATTGTTACTCTGTATCATCCCTATTCAAATAAAATTCTATTACATCCAACTCTAACCCATTAACCCTTCTAACCCTTACCACCTGTATGGGTCGGAAGATTCACTGACAGGTAGTGGGAAAACACATTTTAATAATTGTTAACTACCGTACATATGTGTAAGCCATAGAACTGTTTGGCATTTAATCAAATTATAATTGACAATTTGAATAGAATTTCCATAATTACAATTACAAAGTCAATTCAAATAGGACTACAACAATACAATAATTACAATTACAATAATTGTGCTATAATTGTAATTGATTATCAATTACAATTATAATTGAACCCTGCACTGGGTTAAGGGACGCACAGAAATCCATCAAACTGTGCTTTTCATGCCATCCTGAGAAGAAATGAAAGGAGTGAGTACTAAGATGATCATTTCAATTAAAAAAGCAAGCTATGAAATAAAAACATCTATCAATATAAGTGATATTGTAATTTTTTTTATCGCCAAAAAAATATCTGGACTCTCGACATATTGCGCAGGCCTAGGCTGAGTTAATTAAAGTCCACATAGCAGCAGCAGCAGCAGCAGCGCATTCACACACGTCCTCACATTCACTGGAAAGAGAAGATCTTCTGTAATGCAGCTCACCTTAGGGTCTGACTCACATGCATCCTTCACAACCACCAATATGTTCTTTGATATCACAAGTGTGTTCTTTAGTGCCTCCTCGGGGTGTTTACTCACCAGTATTGGAGCGTTGAATGAGGTTGGCCTTCACTCCGACACCGCTGTGTGTTTGGGTCAGAGGCTCAGAGGTTGTCATTGGTGCGGGGGCAGCAGTGCTGGCGGGGGCGCTAGCGGTCTGAGCGAGGGGCTCCTTTACTCCCTCCATTGACATGAGAATGCTGGACAGCTCCTGAAGGGGCATGTTGCCGAGCTCGGAGGAGAAAGGGCTGGGAGGGTTCTCCAAACACATCAGCCAACTGGTGTTCCCTGCATCGATGGTGAAAAACAGACAGAAAAGACAAAAACAGTCAGACAGAAGAGTGTAATACACACATGGGGTTGGAGCAGACCCCAACCTACAAACAGCACAGCACAGGGAATACCATTGGAAGGCCACAGGTTTGATACACATACAGAGTAAGGGTGTAAGAAAAAACTCGATCTGGCGATATGTCACAATAATTCACCACGCGATTATTGTATCGACCCGAAAAAATGTCCAAATAGAATCATGTTTTTTTCAAGAAAAAACTATTTAATTGCGCCAACATATGCATAGCACGTAAACTGCCAGTCACTAGGTGTCAGTGAACGACAGCAGACCTTGTTAAACTACCTCACTCTTCTATGCATTTTAGCTGGAAGTTGACTGCACTTTATTTTACTAAAACATACTGGACAATTCTATAGATGTATGCGATTACTTTTAAAGTAATTTAACAACTTAGAATATAAATCTGTTGCATTGAAGCAAAAGTTAAACTTTTTTGAAAAATGTAATTTGACAGTTTAAAAAAAAAACATACCACTCGTTTTTGATATTAGTACTTGAACTACAGTCAGTTACCATTTACTTGTTCTCGCAAGTTAAAAAAAAAAAAAAATGTAATTAATAACATTTTGTACTTGTAAAAGTGAAATTCGTAATTACTGATATCGCAATACATATGGTCTTGTTTAGTGTCAATATATATCGTATCGCGACATGCAAATTGTGAATCGTATCGTCAGATTCATGATTCTTTCGAAAGCAGGGAGGGACATGAACAGAATGCTTGAAGCTGATTGGGCGAAGCGCCTGTCCACCATGATTTGTTTTTGCCAATCACACGGAAACAAATTATGATGTCATCAGCATGCGCCGCAGAGATGGACTGATCATAGGTTCATGGCTCAACTAGTCTCGGACACTCAGATGGACTATCTTTCTATCCAATCCTGTTTGCCCCTCTGTTCACTAACTCCAACCAGTCAAAGCAGATGGCTGCCACCTCTGAACCTGGTTCCGCTGGAGGTTTCTTCTTATAAAAAAGAGGGAGTTTTTTCTTCTCACTGTCGCTAAATGTTTGTTCAAGTGGATCTTGTTGGGTTCTTTCTTTCTTGCTCTGGACTTTATATTTTGTTCAGCGCTTTGAGATGACTTTGTTGTATAACAACAAGGCTCTGCTTTGCCGTCTTTTCCGTCCAAAAATTTACAAAACGCCTCTCGCTGTTGTTCTTTCAAAAAGGACATGCTGCATTCTTCTAAAATTCAGTTTATAGCAGCTTCCACGCGTTCATCCTCCTGCGTCGACATCTTTCTATTTTGATTCAGAACTATGCTCATAGCGGTAGTCCAGCTCATTCCTCTCCCCGCAACTGTGCATGTACCAGTTTTGCTTTGGCGCTTCTGCCTTCACTACACCCGGATATCCCGCCCTAAACCACAACACTGCTTCATGATTGGTTCAAATCATTTCGGTTCGGATTCGAAAGGAAAAGGCGGGAACAGTGCAAGATGGATTCTGGTGTTTGTAAACACCAGGAGATTCCATCGTGTAGACAAGGTTAGTAAGGTCTATCTTTGGTTCAAATGTTTTCAAAATCCAATACGTACTTTTGACGTAACCCTGCTGACAGACTAACAAACAATTGGTGGTAAAAATATTTCCTCCTTGGCGGAAGTAAAAACATCTCAACTGAAAAGATTTTAACAGAATCAGCCAAAAAGTTCCTTCGAGTTAAATAACTGAGTTATGGTTTCCTAAGTTAGCAAATACCTGATGGTCTTCGAATGAAGATCTCTGCCCAGCCTTGTGTGAGCATAGGGACAAACTCAGCCAGGTTGGGGTTGTCCAGAGGAGGAGGAGCTGATGGGGTTGCAGAGGTGGAGGAAGAAGGACCCAGACTGTCCATGTTGGAGCCCGTGGAAGGGGAGAGCGGAGCAGCTAATTCGCTCTCTGACGGCGAAACCAGAGGACTAAGACTCTTAGCAGGACCAGCACGGAGAGCGTGGCCACCTGAGATGAAGCATCAGAAAAACATAATGATTCTTTTATCTATCCACAAGTCAATAAATCACATTTATGAGTTTTCATTTTCTCTTTATCTGTTTTTGGGGTTTTTAGCTAAAAAATTATCAAGAATTGTTAAACGATGGGAAACCACTGAATCAATACAGCTGGTGATCAGGTAAAGGCCAGTAAAAGGTTACAGCCTCTTAACATTACAACACATAAAAATACACATTTTTGACCATCATACACTGCCAGTCAGAGGCACAAACACATAGTATAATGTTGTATGTGTAGATTGGACATAACCATCTTGTTTCTAACAATAATAGATTACATTATGTGTTGCATTACTTTCTTTTAAGATTGCCAATGACCATGTTGCACAGGAGGTAAACTGGGAAGTGCAGCAAAACATATTTAATGCAGAAATGAATTAAACACAATACTGAACCAGACTTATTATTAGATGTAAGAGGTGAGAGGATGTGGTACTCTTTATAAGGAGGAACAACAGATGCCCACGGCCCATCAACTGATATGTCATTACCAGACATTGAGCGGACCCGTATACGTGTGGCTCTGGTATGCTGCTGGCTGGACTGTGACTCTAACTTGGCTGGAGCCTCTTTGGTTATCCGGGTGTGCAGTGATGGATCCGACCTGCAGGTTTAAAAGGAAAAAAGGTAAAGGTCCAAACCTGAGATTACTGTTGTTACGAGTTATTTATTGTGTTATCATGACAGTGGATGATTTGATCTCTGTCATAATTAATTAAACTTTTCTCTATTGTGATTTCTAAATTGGCAAGAACGCTACTCCAATCATCGCTAGTAGCGATACACCGAAATTCCGGCCACCAAAAATTTTCGGCAGAAAATGACCCAAAAGTGCATTTTCGGTTTTCGGCCGAAACACTTGTGACTTTTCTTACAGAAACAGGATGTTGTAAAAATGCAAGCAAACAGTGCGGTCAGTGCATGCTTGTTTGGAAACGGGCCAACTTGTTCGCTGACTCACAGAGTGGCTGAATACATCTGAACACCAAGGTGATTTCTGAGCAGCGTTTGAGATGGGGGACGTACAGGAAGTGTGATTTATGTCTCAGTGTCAAGTCGACACTGTAGTTATGTAAGCACATCATCAATTATTATTAATCTGGTTTCAGAGTCTGTCAGTGCTACAGATAACAGATTTTCTTTGGTCCTTTTTCAGATCACATAAGATTTAATTTCTGTCAGGACATGAAGAAAATTTCAACCAAAAACTTAAAAAGTGTATCTGGAGAAAATTACCCACCCTACCTTTAATTAGAGAACAAATTTAATTTGACTCTCTTTCAGCAGTTTAGTCAGTTATAGGCCTGTACAATATTATATAATGTCAGTTTTAATTCTAGTGCGATTAGTACACATTTAGAGCCACAAATGCATTGGGACTAATAAATTGTATAATTATTTATTTTGGTGTTTCGGTTTTTGGTCTTGGCCAAGAATTTTCATTATGGTGCATCTCTAATAGCTACTAAGCATTTAGGTCCATACCCAACATACTTTGGTGTAAAAACATGAATGTTCCATATGCAGGTAATAGAAAAAAAATATGGTTGAGTTGCATTATTTAAAGAACAACAAAATTCAACTGAAAGATGCATTGCACTCAGTTTGTTGTTGGTTTGGATTTTAAGTGTTTTGTTAGTATTTCATATTCTAAAATATCCGTACCACCATGTTTTGAGTAGAAAAGTAGAATGAACAGCTTGTTTGGACACCCCATAACTGGTAAGATAAAGATGAGACGCTATGAAGCAGGAGCCAAGCTAAATCATTACACTTCCTATCACAGGACATATTTAAATGTCCAATGTGTTAGAAAAGCAATCCTTGGGTTCATCTAAGAATCACCTGGTCATCTCTCCTCCTCCTCCAAGACGCTCTTCCATGTCCATTCCCAGCAGCGCTTGTGTTCGGATGCCTCCGCTGGTTGTTATGGTAACCAGCTTGTTCCCAACAAGCCAGGTCATACTGCGACCTCCCGCCAACAGGAATTCAGCAATCGGAGACCTGCGCAACGTTGGAATACCAAACTTGTTAACAGCTGCTCTCGCTCCATTTCCACTAAACATTGTCCTGTAAAGACATGCATATTAAAAAAAATAACTACCAACCTTTTTGGAAGTGCAGAGAAGTTGGAAAACACATATCGGGCCATCATGTCCAAACAAGTCTCTGTTAACTCCAGGTGGACGGTTTTTAGCCCCTCGTCTGCTTGAGTCACTGCATTTTCATCGGCAGAGCCCAGACTGCAGGTGGTGGTGGAGGTTTGCATCCTACAGGAGGAAACAGTGAAGCGTCAAACATGGATACAAGGAGAACAGACAGAGTCATGCTACATTATCAAGCCATGCACATAGCAAGCATGCAAGCACTGATGTCGAGTAGTAAGAGAAAGAAATAGGAAGGCACACATTTGCTCATGGATCTAAGCAGAGCCGTTTCTAGCTTTGGCCTATACAAATGCTAAATGGAGACCCCAGTTTGCCTTACAGTATATCAAGAGATTCCTGATCTGTTGAATAGTCTATAAAAAGGCAAACAAATAAATAAATAAAAATAGAATAATAGATAAAGTGGGGCAGAATCAATAAAAAAAAAATTTGGCTGTCCATTACATTGTAAAATGATAAATAATGTAATAAGGTCTACTGATATAGGGTCGTTGTTTTTTAGGGCTGATATTAATTATTCGAAATCAAGGAAATTGATAACCGATATTTAGAACCTATATTAATTTGCTCATTTGCAAAAAAAAGAAATTGGTGTCAAAATTTAGAATAACATGTTTGTTATAAAAATGCCAATTATAATGTTAATTCTTGTAATATAATACGACTAAATTATTTCCTGATCAACTAAAATCTATATAGGCTGCTGTCTGTAATAAAAATACAATAAACCAGCATACATTTTAAAACAAAAATAGAGACACCAACACTTAAAATACTGCTTTTTGTATTTTTTTTGGGAGGGAAAATATTCTATTTTATACATTTAGCACCACAATCCATTGCTACCCTCACTACAAAGCAGGGTAACTTAGATTCTCCATTGTCTTTTGGGGCTTTACGCAATTGCATAGTCTACATATAACGAGAAACGGCTCTGGATACAAGAGTATGGCATTCAATGACACACTAGCACCAATGTGAAGCGATGCACCCTTGATTTAGCACACAAACAGCTGGGACATAGTATGAGCAACCTGATTTCTTCCCAGATAAAAGCTAAATAAATATATTTGGCTGAGGTTTTGATGCAGTAGGAAAAAGTGGATGGTAAATAGAAGCGAACGTTTCAAAATCTCTTGATTAGTGTTTAATGTAGAGGGGGCACCATCTCTTGTATTCATAAAACAATTACTGATAAATCAAGTTAAAAGCGCAGGTGGCATCAGTCAGTCTGACATGAATGTGTGCTGAAAACCTTCATGCTTCTATTTAATAATGTCAGAATAACCTATTAAAAGCATTCAGGCTTAACAGAGAAGCTGTTTTTCATCCAATAAGGAATTGAAAGGGGACTTCATAACTTTGTTTAAGTCTCAGCCCTGCTGCTGTTGTATAAAAAATTGTGCATCTGATATACGGTAAATGGTCGAGTTAACATAATTCCGTTTAAATAATATAAATATTTCAACAAATATGTGCACATGGTAGTTATAGGAGTAGTCCCAATGCAAAATTCCATTCATATCAAATTGCTCAAGTGGTTCATAAGAGAGTTAGGTACCTATAGACAAACAGGTACCATTGATTTCCACAGCATAAACAAAACTCCTCTGATCAGGCTAAGCTTTAGCTGTCCAATCTTCAATTAATTTCAAGGTGCAAGATTACTTTTTATGGACAGTTTTGATAAATAAAATTATGCCCAATTAATGTATGTAAGTAGTCAAGATAATTAGAACAATAATTTGTTTTGCTTCAGTGAAACTGAGGACTACTTTTTTAATATTGTGTATTGTTTGTATTTTATTTCTACAGTGAATGTTTTTCTTTTCTCACTCAGACCAAGTCCCAGCATGACGTATGAACAACCACAGCACATATTTTCTACTTACCAAATTGCTACTGAAACATTTTTTAAATCATTGTTTTGTGAACAAATACTCCATTAAAGCATGACCACGAAATACAAATAAAATGTCTTTTGAAGCTGTAAATTCCTGATCCATCTGAATATAGTTAATTTAAAGGTCCAGTGTTATGCCATTTTTCACCCATCTCTATCTTTACTTTCAAGTCAAAAAGATTTCAAACATCGTAGACATGGTCATGTTGCCCCGTAATGGAATAAATGTCCACACAAGCAGGTTAAAAAGTAAATTGAAAAACCACGATTACAAAATAAAAAAGGTACATTTAAAGCAGCCAAAGCAGTTGTTTTAGATCTACCCTGCAGTTGTTTCATTAGGTTGTGTCAATGCTAAAAGAGGTTGGTTTAAACATACAGGGGCGGATTCACTAAAGGTTTAGAGGTGTGCAAACGTCACTCCACGGGCTAAAAAGCTGTACAAACCCTAGAGAATCAGGAGTGCACTGCTGCTGCACATCGCAAGGCGCCCTCTATCCATTTAGCGTGTTTCCCTCTGATGAATATGTATAGTAGCACTCTCCATGACCGGAGGCTGCTTCTCCTCCCGGGATCACTCCCGTACGCTTGTTAAAGATGGTACCACGTAGGAAGAACAGGCCATTTTGTTGTTGTAGCGCTGCACTTTATTATCTGGCTGCACTATAAACATAAGTTCGCTACCTGTCCCGGTCACCTGTCGGACCCTACCTAAAGGCATGCACACACATCTCTCCTCTGAGGCTCGCTCTCTCACACACACTCAGGCGCATCAGCCGAGCGCATGCATCCCCGTCACTGATATCCACGTACATTTGCCCACTGCAGGATGAATAAAGAATCTATCTATTATCTATCTATGACTGCTGTAATTCATCTATTTCTTTTATTAGCTTCCTCGACTAACACCTCCAATTCTGCTGCTTCAAATTTATTTTTTCACTTCCGCGCACTCAACTCTCCTTCACGTTCCATGTTCAAAATAACATGTACAAAATGCTCACTTAAATAGGGTGGTCAGCACCACTTCTGCAGTGCACTAATGATTGCTGCAATCTTAGTGAATTCCTTGCAGCAGGTGAGGAAACTGCGCCACCAAAGGATTTAGGGAAGCAACTGGTTTACCACCCTTTATTTCAGATCTTAGTGAATCCGCCCCTTAGTGTGCTAAGAATTTACTGCCATCTGTTGGTTAACAGGGTCGTGGCACATTTCAGCACAACAACAATGCAAAATCAGTCAGCCAAAGCAGAGGCAAGCATTGTATACAGTAAGAGCAGTGTACAGGTGAGTGTGTAGGTTTACATGAATTATTAAAAATTGATTGTGTTAATAAAACTTTAACAAGTTCAACCTAATTCAGTTAGCCCTAAAACCCAACACTAGGAGATTGCCATGGTCATAGCAGCAAAGTGGACAGTATGAAAATGTATTTTTAAAAAAAAAATTAAAAAAAAATCTCATGCAAAGAAGCAGCGCCAGTGCTGTGTTATTCAATCTCAGTCACTAGCAGAAGGGGAAAACCAGGATGAAGATCTAAAGCAGGGGTGTCCAAACCCAGATCTAGTGTCCAACTATCCTGTTGGGTTGAGATGTTTCCCAAATTAAAAGGACAGGTTTGTTAGAAGGCATTCTGCAGAGCTACATGAAGATGGATTGTGACCATCCAGGACTGAGTTTGAACGCCCCCTGGTCTAAAGATCCCACCATCACATTTACACATGCATTGCTTTATTCCCTTCTGCCAGTCATTTGGTGTTGAGCCAATCAAAACTCTTCAGAAATACACCAGCAAAACAAAAAAAAAGAAACAAAAGCAAACTGAAAAATTTAAATTAAACAAAAAAAGGATGGAAGCAAACTTCATGTTAAAACAAAATCAAACATAAAAACATCGACGTGGATCCGGATGTTTTCTTTAAACTTCATGCAAAAATAACTATTTCAAAATCCAAGTGAGTAACGAACCCCAGCCCAAAAAAACTCCCAAAAAACAATTGACAAACGCTGCGCCAGCATGCACCACCCACTCTGGGGCGTCCCTGGCATCACACCATCCCAACTGAACCCACGTGACAATGAGTCTAATTCACCCACATTACCCATCATATGGAGAAAGATACACATGTTAGCGTTGTTCTATTATTTTGTTACCAAGAATGCTCTTCTCTGACCTGCGGACCGCGTGTTCGGAGACGCTGATGCTGCGGGAGCGGAACGCGTCCATGGCCGAGAGGTCCCTCAGCTCTTTAACTGGAGAGCTGCTGCTATTGGCTACCACCGCCGCAGCCTTTCCCACCTTAGCCGCTCGCAGGCTGAACGGTGACCAATATCCAAGGCAAACAGCGAGGGAGGCGTGGCCAGCATGTGGTTACAGTGGTGTTGAGTGGTAAAAGCATGGATCACCCCGGTGGAGTGGCAGTGGTTTGGGAGTGCGAGGATAAGTACGGTGTGAAAGTGTACAAAGGAGGATGTACGAAGTAGGATTCATCACCCGTGTACCAAAGCAACACAAACAGGTGAACCAGGGGTAAATGTCACAATGAGGATGTGGGGGAGGTGGGGGTAGTGCAGAGTACAGGGCCGTAAAGGTTCAAGGGCAGGGGTCACATTGAGGTGCAAAAAAGCAGGAGCAATGTGGAAAGAATCCAGGACGACACAACCACCCCCAAAACCACAACCACAATGCAGCACCCGATCGCAGGAGGCAGCAGAGGTGGGAGGTCAAATAAAGAAAAACACAAAACAAGGTGAAAATTAACAGCAGCGAACATCATGAACAGTATCACAGGAGAGCCGAGAAAGAAAAAGGACAGTTATAAAAAAAAAATATTTAAAAAAATACACTTTTCACAAAAATAGACAAGCTAAAACAGGGTCAAACAGCTTTAGATATTGAGAAAGAAAAAATACACACAAAATATTCAGGAGAGCAACCAAATAAACATTATTTCACATAGCAGGTTTATAGAGAGACGAGGGGGCTTGTACGGGAACAATCCAACAGCAGGAATGGACTCAGCACAAGCCTTATCATAGAGGGGTTGAAAATGACAAAAAATAATGAAACTGGAAAAGAAAATGTTAGACTAAATAACAAGGGTTGGAGCACAGCGTATCTAAAAATTATTCTGGAATGGCAGTTTTTAGTAACTCCAACTAAATTGTTGACATCACAACTCCTCCTGATTTACCAAATAAAAACTGAGTTAGTTTGTGTGCTGAGCTCCAACCCTTCAGCAGGTTCTGAGCAGAAAAGGGATGGTGATGATTCAACGTGAAACACTTAGGGTGAGCGGACGAAAAGTAGCTGAAAAACTCAAGTTAGCAGGTTTCTACTGTTGACACACTGATGAGGACTGTGTGCGTTTGTTTGATGTAAAAAAAATTCAATATTAAAATCTTCATCCAGACACCCGTTTTTGAGCAGGTTCCTGTACATTATACAGAAACTAAGTTTTCCACACAGTTGATGTGTTCAAGTGAGAACAATAGGCTGGTGTGAGGATTTGAACCAGTTTGATATTGGCTGGATTTGCATACCTACACCTACAAATAACATACTATATATAACTATCTAAAGTGGTCAAAGAAACAATAAGCAGTAATTAAGTGAAGTTAAAGTTACTGTCGCTCGCAATGCAGAAGAAGTTAACGCTACTAGAAATTAACTTCTGATAAAAAAGGGTTAAAGCAAATATAAAGGATTGAAAGTCAATTTCAGTACAGCATTCTGCTTGTTGGTCAGTCGAGTCAATATGATGTTCTCACAAATGAAAAATGAATGGAAATCCACCAAAGCCTTGAACTGGACAGAGCATTTCAATCTTAGAGCATTCTCAATTATATTTTCTCTGGAAATGCCATTTTTCTACTTCAACTTGGTGTTTCTAAAAACAGCTACAATAAATCCTGTTTTATCTTCCAAATAAGCAAAAACAATCTGAATAAGTTGTGGCACTTTGTTATAAACAAAAACATGAGAAAATTATTATTATTATGTTTAATAATTTGGGAATTCAAAACATTAGTTACAAATCGAAAAAGTCTACGAAAACAAAGGATTTCGATATTTTGTTGTTTACTTTAAGTTTCTAATCCTACAATTTTTGGAAGATGCTAAAAAAAAAAAAAAAAAAAAAAAAGTGCGTGTATTTCCCTTTTCGTTCATAATTGTAGAAATTGTCGCTAAATTAATTTAAAAATGAAATGTGAAAGTGGAAAAAGTGGTGTGGCAGTGTGGTGAGCAGAGCACAGAAACACGTCAACAATAAACCCAATCGTTTAATGTTACGTTAGCGTTTGTCTTACTCTGCTCACCACAGGTGTTACCAATATAAAAAAGTGAATTCTTAGAAAATAAAAAAGTAAACAAAACACAGATAAAATGTGAAAATCAAATGAAAAAAAAAAAACTGGTGATCACCATGGCAACCTGAGAAAATTAACTACAACCATTGTGCCATATAATACAGAGTCCCCAGCTACCTTAATATACCCCCAACCCTATAACGCAGGCATATCCAGCTTCAGTGTCTCGTGGCTTGTACATCGCCCTCTACAGTTGCGTGTTTGAATGTGTTGCTTTACCTTTTCGGCCTTTCGTTAAGACTGGTGCTTCTGGCACGAAATGGACTTTGCTCGTGGCCATCATCCAACGGCAGCAGGGCATTGGACCGCAAACCCTAAATAGAAGACATGAGAGTGCATGTCAATTAGGCTTTACTGGTTTGGGTTGTGTCTCATACAAAATAACATTTAATGAGCCTTTTGGTTAATTGTGCTCTTTTACACTCTCCTAAACTTTGCTTTATCTTATCCACATTAACATTTGTGGAATATTAGCTAATATTGAAGCAGCCCCATACACAAATAACACTAGATTCCCTGTCCCAGTTTTACTTCTCTGGAACCTTTTTTGATGAATATTGGCCACTGCAGGCCATAAACATGTCACAGGACGTGCAGTTCCAGGGATGCTCAGGTCAGCTTTTTCACCATCACATTGTGTTCCTGCTAAATTCTCACTGATGCATTTTTTTCCCCTGCTTTTAACAACAACTCCCCAAAAAACATGTTTACCTAGAACAGGAGGAACCACACAGTAGTGTTATTTTAAAAGCAAATTTTTGTTTATTTTTTACTTTTGATTAAAACGCAATATAGTTTGAATCCAAATTTAGTCGTCAGGACTATTTCAGTTATAATCTAGTTTTAGTCAACAAAAAGGCTTTATATTTTAGTCAACGATATCTGCAACAGATTTAGTTGCCTAAAATTTTATTTTCAAAGAGTTTATGCATTTTTTAAAGATCCAATTAACAGTTATTACCCTGATATTGAATTGTATTAAGATTTGGTTTTGCCCCATTGACAAATTAGTTTCGTTTTTATTAGTGGTACATATAGATAGATTTTGATATAGTGTTTGTTCACATTTTTTTTTAATTAGTCATAGCCCAAGCTACTGGGACACAAGTCAGGGCTTGAGCACAATCATAGTGATTTATTTACTCCGTCGGTTGTCATAAAATTCTGACTGATGTGTACAAACAAATAAAACACATTAAAAGCTATACTATTACGTATTTGAGATGTCTCCTTTGTTACTTTACCTTTGTGATATATTGAACAAAGTCTTTACGGAAGGGGAGTCTGCAGCGTATAAACCACATGGCAATCACATGGTGGGCAAGGGACACGATATACTGGTTGAATCTGATGGAAATAAAAAAAAAAACTGGTCAGGATAGGTTTGCTTACTTAGAGGATAACCATGCTGATGTTTGTGTAAGCACTTACTTAGAAGGGTTGGTGTACGGTAAAGAGATGGCGAACACACTGACGTACTGCTCAGCTACAAAGTTGGCATACAGGTGGGGCAAACGCACCAGAGCTTTGAAACAAACAAAATGCACCGTGTCAAACATTTGGTTTTAAGATGCCTTGCAGCTTTGGCCATTTACTGACGGACAAAATCTTTTGAATTTAACAATAGGAGAAGTAGTTAAGGCTCACTAGAGAGAAACTCGAGCATTGGAGATGCCATGGCAACCGTAGCAGAGATGTGGGTGAGCTTGACTATAAGAGCAGGCAGAAGCTTGATCATAATGTCAGGCATCTCCACCGTGCACATTGTAAGAGCTACCACACACTGTTTGGCACAGCGATAAATGAGGCCAGTCTCTAGGCATTGAACTAACTCCCTCTGCAAAAAGAAAGAAAAAGGTATTAATCTTCTCCCCCACCCTTTCTTTGCATGCCAAAGCCCCATATGCCTGCTCAATAAAACAGAAATGTTTCATCCAAATGTGAATCTCCTACAGGTTGAAACAATCTGCAAAGATAATATTCAGGTATGAGGATCCCAGAAACTTGATTGGGAGAAATTGGGAAACCTGTCTAGATTGTTCCAAGTAGCTGTGGTAGGAGGTGATCGCTGTGAGGACGGGGACCACTGCAAGCTGAACATCTGTGCGGGAAAATCCTTCTGGTGTTTTCTTTAAGCGCTCTGAAATCAGTCGATCTGTCACCTACAAACAAGGACATGAAGAAGAATTTACAAGGGATTTAATTCAAACGTGGGTATGATTTACTACTACAATTACTAACATGAACTGATAGATTTAGCCTACCATGCAACAGAGGGTAGAACAGAGCTGGTCTAAGCTGCAGGGGGAGGTAAGCAGGAGCACTTTGTACTGCAGTGTCCACGGCAGCTTGTCAAGGACCAGCTTCAGCACCTTCCAATCTGTCTCCTACGAAACACATTAAAATAGCTTGAAATCAATGAAGACCAAGCCAATTCAAGCTAATGTCTTTATCTCACTGAGATCTCACTAAAGCATTGTTTTTAAACCTTGGGATCGTGACCCCATGTGTGTTTGCCTGAAATTTAAATGGGGTCAACTAAAATGTCTATTAAAGTTTGTGTAAAGCAGAAATAAACTTGTGTGACAAATTTGTCACACCACAGAAACATGTGTCATTCACCACTGAGCCAAATTTGAAGGATGAAAAAAAATGCTAAGTATATAAAATTAGGTCTCCAAATCATGGAAAAACAGGCACTTCTCTCTGCTCTGAAACGCTGGGGGCGTGTCAGTTAGAGGCACTGGAACCACGCCCACGCGCTGGGAAGGGCACCGCCTTCGTGTAGTGTGTCTATGGGAGAGAGCAGTGTGAAAGCGGCTCTAGCGTCGGTAGTGCTTCTCCCATTGGTTTTCCAATAGTGCCCAGATCGGGCCAGCGGAAAGGTCTGCTCCGCCCGAGTCCAAATTTGTGCATTTCTCCCAGGTAGAGTCAGAACTGCACCCGCTAGAAGTGAAAAACACAATCGCGGTGCAAAAAAGGTGCCAATTTCATGGAAAATGTGGCAAATCCTGGCCAATCTGTATTTGTTACACAGTATAACAAATGTGACAAAAAAAATGTTATTTGGGGTGTCCCACATTTTACCATTTAAAAAAAATTTTAATCGAGGTGTATAGACATACAAAAGGCTTAGATGCCCCCACACCAAAAATATTAAAATCTCCATTTTCATTGATTAGGAAGCCTTACAAGGTAACCATAGGAAATAATTAGATGATAGATATTTGTTTTTAGTGTATTTTATGTGATTTAGGACCCATTATCGTAAGAGATGCTAACAGAAAGCTAACACAAGAGGAAGGTTAACTTTAATTAAGTTATTCATGTCAGGCTCAGTAACTGTGATTAAACTTTAGTAACACTATGATTAGGTAATAATAGGGTTTACCATCTTGAGGCACTGCAGGAGGACACAGAAGGCAGGAGCGTAGGGCAAGTAGGTAGAGCGCATTGAAGCTGTAGAAGTGGTTAGATTAGCAGTGCTGCCAGCTGGTGGAGATGTTGTTCCCGTCAACTTCTTTTCGCGCTTTTCAATATCCCTGAAGCAACAAATGAAAGTTTGTATTATTAGACAATGGAGTGAGAACAAACCCATGAGATTATGAAGGCCTGAATTATGCAATTTTGAGTGTGTATGCGTTCATGTGTTTGTGCTCAGTGTGCTCACCCTGTGTCACAGTAGCAATAAGGGCTATATCTAATGGCCCCATCTTTGTTGGGAACCCCCAGACGATGAAGGGAGTCTGCTCTCATCATCAGGAAGAAATCAAACACCTGAGCAAAAAGCAATTAAAAACAAACAAAAAACAGCAAGGTCAGCATACCAGCATGCACATTTGAAATATGTGCATATGGAAGACAGATTTAACATGCAGGTTAGTGGCACATCAACAGAAAAACATTTAAATGAAGAGGACCAGTCCTACCTGTAATCTAATACTGGAGGAAATACCGGAGCAGTACTTGTTCTTGTAGTGAAGCTGCACATGGCTGATGAGCAGCTCATACACACGACTGGCGTGGTTGGCAGGAAGGCTGTAAAGTTTGCTCTGGGGAAGGGCAGAAAGACAACTTTTCAACTTTTAAGGACTCGCACAGATATTAGACTCCACTATTGGATAACCAGTATGGATTCCTTCCATTTCCTCTGACAACCGCCAGTAGTGAGCATATATGTAGTAATTTATATTTGCTGTTTTTCTTGATGCTTTTTAAAGTGTTTCATCTTTAGTTGGTAACAAAAGAGAAAATGTTAACATCATATGATTGCATTACATTTCTTACATATTCTTAAAGGTCCTCTATTTTAGTGTTTTTGCTTTTTATGTCTGCTTTATGTGAATAAAAAAGGTCTCACGGTAAACCAAGTGTGCTGGTGCATCATATAGTTTCCAAAAACAAAGAAAATGTATCTCTTGACCTCGAACCTTCGTGATTGCAGGTGTGTCACGCAACATTCCAAAAAAAAAAAAAAGATGATTTAAAAGATTCAAGGTGTGTATTACCTGCAAGATTTCCAACAGGCCCAGTATAGCAGTCCTGACATCCTCCATGGGAGACTCTGCAGTGGGGTCTCTCTCAGAAACCTCCTGAGGCCCTGAACTGACCATGGAGCGGCTGGCCACCTGGAAGAAATGGCAAAGATACAGATGAAGCAAAAATGACATGTGTGGTGATGCATCATGTGCTTTGGTAGATCTAATGTGCACCCGCTCGATGATGTCCAGTAGGCTGGTGAAGTGATGCGTGTTACAGCCCTCAGCGAGGTCCACCAGTAGCTGGGCCGCCTGTTTTCTGACCGCCAGATCCCGATCTTCAGCAATGCCACTGAGTTGAGGAATCACTACCGTCTCTATCAGCTCATCCTGCTCAGGAAAATACAAACAGGTTGGATTGTTCAGAATCAATCAATCAATACTTAAACACAATATAAAATATTACAGACAAGCTTAAATGGAGAATTGTTACTTCTGCTTTTGCACTCACAACTCCTTCACTTGACTGTTTCTGATTAAACTCGGGCTGTGTGTGAAATGGCATACTAGCATACTACTCATACAAAGTCTGATGTCAAAATTTGCATGTTGTGCGTTCACATTAGATAGTAGGGATGTAACGATTCACTCAACTCCCGATACGATTCGATTCACGATACTGGGTTCACGATACGATTCTCTCACGATTTTTTCATTTACAAAATGGGACTGTAGACAATTACTGTATTATTTTCCTTTTATTTTTCATTGTCAAAATAATTCCTTGATAAACTATTCAAAACAATGCAATTTAACTAAAAATAAATCTTGAATTAAATAAATAAAGCAATAATACAAATGAAAATGAAGCCTATTAATTTAAATTCTGGTTCTATAATAAACAATGCAAAACTGCATAATAGTTCTTTTTCTTTTAAAAGTGCAACTGAAAATGTATTTTGTGCCTTAACAATTGGACTTTAAAAAAAAAAAAAAAAAAACGTCATTGCACTGATTTACGTCATATTTGTTTGGACCAGCAGAGGGCGCTGGTAACCCAGTGGTCGGTTGGCATGCAGATATCTTGCAGTGAAGAAGAGAAGCTATGCTAGCAGACAGAGTTAATAGAAAACTGTGACTT
This sequence comes from Gouania willdenowi, assembly GCF_900634775.1. NCBI lineage: Eukaryota > Metazoa > Chordata > Actinopteri > Blenniiformes > Gobiesocidae > Gouania > Gouania willdenowi. Next base: position 35,583,131 of record NC_041044.1, read on the forward strand.
TTACAGATATTCAAGTAATATTACAGATATTCTTTCGGTGCTAAAGGGGTAATAAATCATTTATGAACATATTTAAGAGTAGAAGGCAGCCAGAAAGAAAGTATTAGCAGACTCCGCCCGCCGCCAACACTTCCGGATAGCGCCCTCTGCTGGTTAAAAAAAGTACTGCGATTCAATTGTCAGAAAATCGATATCAACCGTGATACCTATGAATCGATTTTTAACTGCCTTACGATTAATCGTTACATCCCTATTAGATAGTATGCAAAAGTTGAGTACCCGGATGTATACTATATCTGGACATTTTTCAAGTATGCACTGTGGGCACACTAGTCATACCCAACCATTCCATGATGCATTGAAAGCGGAATGTAAAATCGTTCTCGGACCGGCTTCAAACATCCCCTTTTCAAAACCAAAGCATCTCTTCTTGTCTTCCATTAGTTTTTTAACCATTTTGTAAATAGGGCTCTTGTTTTGAAGTGAACCTGAAGTTTGGTCAGTAGCACAAGGGCGAGTCTAAAAAAATCTGCAAAATGAAATGTGTTTCCATGAGTTTTATGGATCAAATAACCACATGTTGACATTTTACTTGGTCACTTTCTTGTTTAAATCGTTTTCGGAACTTTCAAAGGAGGCAAATCAACTGAGATATTTAGCCTCAGTGTGCTTCATATGTTCGAAAGGCATCTTGGGAAACTTGGAAGTATACTTCAGTGGGAACGGTCATCAGTCATCATCCTAATCATATTAATAGTATATATTAAACATTACGTACTCATTGAATGTGTAGTGTATAGTACGTTAGTGTGACATTTCGAACACAACCTCCGTGTTGAAGTAAAGGCACGCAGACGCTGAGCAAGAGCATATTTACTGCACAGGAAACGCATGCACACGCACCAAAAATAAGGAGAAAAAAAGGACCTGGAGTCAAAAAGACATTTTCTGAATTAATTTTGTATTGTCCATGTCAAATATTATTATCTGTGACAATTACAAAGCTCTGTATGTGTGTGCGTGTGTGCGTAGACAGACCTCGTACAGTTGTCGATTGGTATTTAGCACAAAGGACAGGATGTGAAGCACTTCGATCCTAATTATGCTGCGTGTCTCATTCCTTTCAAATGAAGATCCAAAAAGAAAACAACACAGAATACAAGGCTGATGTAGAAATGAATAAAGACAGAACCATAAAGAAATAAGAAGAGATGCCGAATGCATGAACTTCCAACCTGAAGAATTTCTCCACGAGGTGGTTAAGGTTCTGAATCCAACCGTCCTTGGCGGGCTGAATGGACTGGGCCCTGTACGAGATGAGGGTCAGCACTGATGCATCCTGTCATAACACAGAGCCATCAGAATGAGGTACCAGCACTGGAGAAGATGACTATGGCAGCGATGTTAGAAAAAAAAGAGAAAAATCTCACAGGTCTTTTATCAGCACATTTCTCCACAAGACTGAAGAACTTCTCTGTGGAACCATGGTAGCCGTTCTGCTCGTATAGTTCTTCCACTGTTGTCAGCAACTCAAAGACAATGGCTTTCAACTCAGCGCTACCAATTGTCTGTGTGGACGAAAAGAGACTTAGTCCAAACCCATGATTGATTACAGCTGTGTGTGTGTGTGTGTGTGTGTGTGTGTGTGTGTGTGTGTGTGTGTGTATACCTCGATCTGCTGCAACAGTCGCTCTATGATGCCGAGCAGAATGTCCCATGTGACCACCTGCAGCTCTTTGCCGTACTTCTTGATGAGTCTCGTGATGGAAAGAACAATTTCATAGGACACCACCTCATTGGCACATGACATAGCCTGCAGAACAGACGTCAGTCAAAGAATTATCAAATAAGGAAGACAAAGTTTCTCTTCTTTTTCTTAATGCCACAGATTCATGTTAATGCAGTACTATTGACATCTGTATTCTGCTATTATTTGTTAATAGAACATTTGACTAAACTGAACTTTGTTTATCGAGCACTTTAAAAACAACAAAGGGCTGTACATAAAAAAACAAAAATATCTCAGCGTCAACGTGTTGAATAATGTTTGAATCAATGTGACATGAAGCTAATAACTCTGCCCTGTATACTGTCTATTCCCTAAATAGTGTAGTTGTTCTGATTCCAGTGTTCCATTTAAATGTAAAGTTACTGTATTTTAAGATCCCTCTATTCCTTGTCTTGTATATAATCCTGTTGTATATTGTTTTGAGACTCGCCTTGTTTTATTGTTAAGTGTGATTTTTTATTTTTTTTTTACATCCGTCTGTCTAGGGACAACAGATAGAAAATAGCCTATGGCTAAATACTGACGTATCTACAGTTGTTGTATGTTCATTGATAAGTACTGTCCCTACTCAAATAAATAAATAAAATAAAACACAAATAAAAACTGTGCAGAGATGTGGGGGCGAGGCTGCTGTGAGTGGACGTGTCTTAACTACTCTAGGAGCAACACCCAGAATAAAGGCATTTTTAAAACTTTCCCCCTAGTGTCAAATCAGCAAAAACCTGGGGGTGTACTTACATAATGCACTCTTACCTTGTGGAAAGACGGCAAAACAAGAGTGGGAGTATTTTTCAGAGCAGGGAGTCTGTGTGCGCCCCACAGTGCCATTCCAACAAAAAACACAGCTCCTCTCAGCAGCGGTGCATCCTCCATGTACATCCTGAAGACAGCAGATAGTTTGTGGGGAAAGACACTCACAGGTCAGGCAATTGTGCAATCTCTACAACTTAGTGTTTGCTGAACAAAGAGACGGTACCTTTCCTCCATGATGCGACACATGGTATAAATAGCACTGTGACCCAGGTGAGTCCCCAGCACCTTCCTCATTAACTGTAGACAAAGAGAAGAGCGGATATCATATTGACTAAGAATCCACTTACAGGGCTGATTTAAATAAAAAAGTATTCTGGTGCTGCTCACCTTCCAGCAGGATTCACAGAACTCCTTGACATTGACGGTACGGCAGAGGGTGATAATAAATACAGTGAGTGAGTCCGAGGGCAGGCAGTTGTAACACACCACTGCATCGAGTACTTGTATAGCAACCTGGGAGCAACAAAAACAAACATGTTTCTTAAAAGTATTTGTTTATTACACCTTTGTCCTTGTGATTATCCAACTATTAATAAAAATGGTAAAAGTAACATTGACGTGATAGAGTTACCAGCAAACCAACCAAAGGAACGTTTGGAAGGAGATGACTACAGATTCAAAAAAAAATTTAAAATGTACCTCAATATCTGTTGAGGATGTCGTTCTATTGCACAGCAGACATATTTTTCTACAAAGAAAGCAACGGAAGCAGCGAGAAGAAGCCAGTCAGTGTGCATTTCTTGTAAATGACATAATTCTGTGTTTAACTGACTCACTGGACCATGATGGAGACGTTTTGGTCCAGGTAGCAGCTGTTGAATTTCACAAGGTTCACGAGAACATGAAGAAAGTCAGAAGTCAGACCGATGTCCATCCACAGGAGGACGAATCGTGCTGAGAGATCAAAACCTATGTTTCAGTTTCATTGTAGAATACCAACATTAATGTAGCCATTACTGAGTTAATGATTACCATGATGCTCTGACTTTATCTAGAGAGCGTTAAACTAAACGTTCATAGCAGGGGAGACAAATCTGGATGACATGTTCTTTCACAAAAGCATTTTCATAAATGCGTAGCAGGAATCTAATCAGCTGCAAATCAAGTGTCGGATTTACCAATGTCCTCCTCCAGGTATGTGATGTCTTTCCCGTTCTCAGTTAAGGCCTTAAACACTTCCAGTCGGTCAGACAGGTCCTCCTTGCACGGCTGGTAGTCTCTGATCACTTTAAAAAAGTAAGCTCGCAGAGGGCCGAGCCGCTCTCCCTTCAAAAGAAAAAAATCATAAAAGTGTTGGCTTTTGGGGTCAATTGTAATTGTAAGTGTAATTACGTAAATGGTAATTATTTTCAATCATGATGTCACTATAACTGTAATTATGAAAACCTGTTACTGTTGTAATCATAATTGAATTGTAATTAAGTCCCTAAAATTGACTTTGTAATTATCATGGAAATTATATTAAAGACTGCCAATTACAATGTAATTAAACGCAAACCTGGGGAACCATGTTGCAGTTCATTGTCTTACACATGCATAGTTTATTAATTAATTATTAAAATGTGTTTTGCATCAACTTTTCTCACTACCTGTCACTTGTCTTCAGCATCATTTTACCATTTATGAAAATATAAATCTAGGGGTATACTGACAGAAAAAAGCATCTACACCAAAAATATTAATACCAATATTTTCATTGATTAGGAAGCCTAACAAGGTAACTAAGATACAAAAACAAATTAGATGATAGATAATATATTTAGTGTATTTTACAGCTGATTTAAGACATGGGTCATAACTGTCCCGTTATTAGGGCTGCTCGATTATTAAAAAAAATAATAATCACGATTATTTTAGTCATAATTGAAATCACGATTATTCAAACGATTATTTGTCAAGCAAAAAGTTATTTATTTGTTGTACAAAAAACTAAATATATTCTTTAAATATAAATACAATCACAGCTAACACATGAGGAAAGTTGCATTTTATGGGCTTATTTAAGGCTCAGTAATTGTAGATAATTGAATTTTACCTTTAGTAATTGAGATTGGAATCATAATTGACTTTCACTGGGAAAATAATTGTAATTTTAATTGGAAAAACATGTAATCCAGTTGTAATTGAACTTGGATAATTGCCGGCATAATTGTAATTGTAAAACGTAATTGACCCCAAACCTGGTGTTATGTGAGCGCTGTGCTTTATTATGAATGTTTGTATGTATACCTGTCCCTGTATAATGGCCTTTAGCAGTTGCAGAACAGCATGCCGGGCCTCTGGCGGCTGTTCCGAGGTCAGCATGTCGTCCACAGCTTTCCACACGGCCTCCACTGCATTCTGAATAACAGATTTTATAGGACACACTGTAATCCTCTGTGCAGCTGTTCATAACCACGTCAATCAAAAAAAAAAAAAAACACAAAATCTCACCTCTTCAAATTTTTTGGTCTTAGCAAGATCACAGATGTGGTTCATCGTACGAACACGACTGTTTAAACCGCAGTCTGGGTGAAGCTCCTGAAATAAGGCAGAAATGAATATGACCATGAAAAGGGAAATACTCTGGAGATTCTATGTGAGAATGTGCAGAGAGGTGAAGAAGAGCAGCTCCTCATACCCTGATAATGTCAGCAGTGATAATGACCTCGGACGGTTTAGTCTCACTCTGCTTATTCAGCGGACGCGTCGTTCCAATTCTGAATATCCCCTTTACCTTGTCCTTAAAACTGTCGTTTTGCTGTTTATTCATGACAGCTGTCTGTAAGAGTCAATACATTAAATAAATGTAAAAAAAACTGCCCAAGGAGGAGATTAATCTTAATGAAATTACATGTGCATAATTCCCCAAAAGGTTTTCCCAGAAAAAAATGTAAACAAACATTAAATCAATCACACAACAGTCGTAACAATATGCTAACAGTCAGATGAAGGTAATACAATTAATTAGGTTTTTTCCACTACAGCTTTAAGTATTTGGAAAAATCAAATCCTCAACCAGAAATTACATTTCATTAAAACAAATCCTAATAAGAATAAAACACATTTTCTTGTAAGTGACTTCCAAGAACTTAAGGTGAAGGAACACGAGATAATAAATGTAGGGGTGTCCTGATCCGATATCGAATATTGGTCCGATATCAGCCTGAAAACGAGTATCATATCAAATTCAAATTTTTTGCAATTCATTTTTTTATTTATTTTATTCAATTGTGGAATATTGTAGATAATATGTTGAAGGTTAAAATGTATGTAACCAATTGGTTAATAATAAATGGGTCAGTTTTTCTCATACCTACCGTTGCCTACATCACATAGGAAACTGACATTTGTTTAAAGCAATACAGCTCCACCAACTCTCTCAGAATATACAAAAATATCTGCTATACATCCTATCTGGTGGACATGCCAGCCAATCAAAAATGGATAAAAGTTTGTTGGGGTTTGGGGCTCCAAGATGTTTGGGTCCCTCGGTAAACAACTGTGCAATATGCCTCAGCTACTGTAATTTGATCATAATTTTTAATCCGAAAAAAATACTTTTTTTCAACTATTTTCATTGGCCATAACTGCATGTGGGAATGCAAGAAAAAAATTGAGGGAGTCGCATAAAGAAGAATAGTTTTATATCCCAAGAAAGAATAATCTTTATACTATTATCTCATATCAAAGATTGTAGATCCATACCAATATTTTGTTTATGTATTTATTTGACAGGGACAATGCAATTCAACATAAATGCAGAAGTTTGCAGCTGATGTGATGCACATAGAGTTTATAGCTAATGCTAGTTCACAACTCCTGTCCCTGGTTGGGCCTTTCTACACTACAGTAAAATACATTTAAAACAATAAAACGTGAGTTCTGTTTGTAGTGGATTTCACAGTTTGGCACTTTTGCAAATGAAAGCCGACTAAACAAATGAAGTCCTGCAGTGTGGGATCTGCCAGTTGTGATTGATGGAACCTGTGGTGACTGTAATTGCTGTTTTCTGTCTCTGGATAAAATAACTGAGTGGTTCAGGTGCTAGGTTATTGATACATCTGAATGTTAGTTTTAAAGCTTAGCAACTTGTGCTTCTCCAGAATAATGCAGTGATAGTAGCTGATTGTTTTTTTTGTTTTGTTTTTTGTCCATCAGACAAATATGTCATAAATTTTGGATCTAGAGACCCTTAACTTAATGCTCTAGGTGTAAACAAAGCACAGTGAACCTAAACTGTTCTTTGTGAAGTGGTGCAAACATGCTTCTTTTATTTGTTTATTTTTTAGCCTGTGGCACTATCTGAGTGGATATTTATAGTTAGTGACACTACCTTCAACATTTGAAGGGCCACAGCCTGTTAATGTGTAAACCCACAGGGAGGGTAGTAATGGTGGGGGGTGGGGGGTCAGTTTTGAGCTATCTGCCATGATGTGGACTTGACAGGGACAGAGGGGAGAGCAGGGGAGCAGACAGACTACAGCCACACTGTCTCTGTACTACAACAACACATCCAAACAAGGCAGACTTAATAAACAAGGACAAGCAGCACCTGCACAGACTGCTGGACAATAAACAAGTCTGTCCGCACAGACACACAATGGCGCTTAGCCTACTATTGCTTCACACTGGCTAGCATTTCTCTTGTGACAACAGCCTAAATAACACCCCAGCACAGCTCACCTTGGTGAAACGGAGCCACTCTGTGCTTCATTCAGTCACTACTCCGTCCGTGCACGGCCGTCTACTTCTCTGCACTGGTGTAACTGCTGTGCCTGCTGCTGGTTTCCAGTCCTCTGCTCGACCGGATGACACAGTAATACTCTTGATATCGCCACTTCCTTCAAAAACACGCCCGCGTTTGCTTATGGGTAGTGTAGTTCTTAGAGGAGACGCACGTAAATCATGCTAGGTACATGTCATTGTGTGTACAAAGACTAAGTGAAGGTTCATTAAATTATGTGGTGATTTTTGCTACAATGTCATATAAATCACTATATTTGTCAGAAGTTGGTTGACAGCATCATAACTATCGTATTTTGGACGATTGGGTTAGCACGTAGCTAACAACATGTCTAAAGAAGCTAGTTTCTTTCTGGAATAAAGACGACTCACGTTATTTATTTATTTATTTATTATGTATAATAAGTATAAGTTACCAACTTACGAACAGAAATTATTAACTTGATGAGGAAGCAAAAAAAACAAACTATAAAAGTGTTTATATGCGCATTTGCACTTTGTAATATTAACACTAGTCATTATTTAAATTAAATTAAATTAAATTAATTATTCAATTATTATTATTATTATTATTAGCACTAGTAGTAGTAGTTGTAGTAGTAGTAGTAGTAGTATGATCACTATTTATTATATAATATTTATGTTTATTATCTATTCACGTATAATCTTGCAGATTGAAATAATGTCACTAAAATGAACATTAAACACAAAACAAGTCATGTACAAGTTTTGAAATGTTCAAAGTAAATAAATTAATCTTGACCCGATTCATCATCCACAATTATTATTAATATTATTATAATAATAATAATAATAATAATAATAATAATAATAATAATAATAATAATAATACATTAATTTTGTGTTTATTTTTCTGGTTTGTTCTTGTTTTTTTCACACCATCCACCGAGTAAAATTCCTTGTATTGTCTAAAAACTCCACTTGGCAAAAAAAAAAAAAAAAAAAAAATGATTCTTATTGTGAACATACAAATCCGAAACCAACTTCAGTAGCTCCTTCCTGTTCAGTAGCTCCTATGTAGAGTGTTGTAGCGTGTGTGTGACTGACAGTGTGATGTTATGCCTAATAATGACCTCTCCTTACTTCGTGCACAGCAGCTCTGTGATCACACGGAGTAAACCTGCAGCTTCTCTCCGGGATAAACTCACCAATCAGCGGAGAATGAACAACGATCCTCCCATGAATGTGGAGGTGAAGCATGAGTTGAATGAGGCTGAAATATCAGTGGAAAGACCCTCCACTGCTGGTAAGCTACAAGTGTTCCTGTGAGAGCATCCTCTGAGCAGAAATAATAACATTACTGTGCCCCAATTTGCACTTCTATTATGTAAATTATATGCAAAGTATGTGTTAGGAACATAAAATACTATCCAAGCAAAAACAGATAGATATCAGTCTCAGTAGTTTCCACTTCACAATTCCTTGATTTTGTGACTCATTTTGGACAATTTTGTGAGAGGGTTTGTTAGAAATTGCAGGGTTTTTTTCTGTTTTCGTGTAATAAAAGCACTGAGAAATATTGAGCCCCTGCAACTACTTTAGAGTTGGATTTATTTAATGAATTTAAAGGGACTGAGCTGTCTACGTGTGCATTTTTGTAATATACACAAGAATGTAAGAAAAAAAATCGATTCTCCGATATATCGTGATATTTCATGGCGAGGTTATCGTATCAGTCTAAAAAAAAATGTCCAAATCGATTTTTTTTAAATCATGTTTTTCAATGAAAAAAACATTTTTAAGAATTGAAGAACTTCAGAATCTGAATTCCTAACAGAATCTGAATCTGTTGTAGAAACAGATTAAGTTAAACTTTTTGGAAAAATGTAATTTGACAGTTTGATAAACATGACACTTGTTTTACCATTTACTTGTTCTTGCAAGTTTCAAAAAATGAAATAAATTGTATTTCATACCATTTTGTACTTGTAAAAGTGAAATTTGTAATTATTGATATAGTGATACATCGTGATGTATATCGTATCGTGACATGCAAATACTGAATCGTATCGTATTGTCAGGTTCATGGCAATGCACACCCCTAATACACAATGATTTTTAATCATATTTACTTTCACCTGCAGGCCAAATTGGACGCTCTGAAAGGGCCGGATTTGGCCCACGAGCCCTGGGTATGACACATGCTCTAATGGATCATGATTATTAAGATTATATTTATGCTGTTACATTTACATACATATTTATTTCACCAAAAATCACAGGCAAACAGGTGGATGTGGATCAACAAACTGCTGGGAAACATCTATTTACTCACTGCAGTGAATCATTTGTCTATGAGAATTAGGGTACTGAGTCCTATGAATCACCCTCTATGGGTGGGAGTCTGTAGGCACCCCACAATTTGACCATTTGATCATGATTATAGGGAATAGGATTCGATTATGAATCGATAATCAATGCATTGTGACGCATCTTAAGTCTATGCATCTCGATGGACATTTCCACTGTTTAGTTAGAACTGCATGGTAAAGTGCCAACTTAGCAGCATCATTCATTGAATATATATAATATATATTGTGTGTGTGTATATATATATATATATATATATATATATATATATATATATATATATACACAATAAAAAAAACACTTAACAAAAATGCATTTTCTTAATCATTTAATATCAAATAAGTCTTCATCACTTTTTCTTATAAGGTATTACACTCAGGGCAGGAAAAGCCCAATAAATACAGTCGTTAATAGAAACAAAGAATGATGACAAGTAAATCTGTAAACATTTTTGTATCTTTAGGTATAGTTTGGTCTTGTTTGTCATGTCATGCAGTAACTTTACCTTAATCTGCTACATTAGGACATCCCTACAGTCTGCATGTGCCAAATGGTCCTAAATGTTGCCTCTGCCTTCAAAATTACGTCAAACTCAAACTTTAAAGATGACAAATCAAAATGAAGGTTAAATTACAAAGAAAGGGTAATAAATCCACACACAAAAAAAAAATCTTAGATAAAGAAAGTTATCACATAAAACTTGATTTAAATCCATTGGTATGACATAAATTGTGTTTAATTGTTGTTGTCTTGTTTTTCCCGCTCTGTCCTCTCTATTAGACTGCAGTGATGAATGCCGTTCCACAGTTCAACCAAAAACAGAAGCTTTACCGCAGCATCCACAGACTCGCAGAAGACGACAGGTGAAGGTAGAGTATGATAATGAGGATAACAGCCATTCAACATCAAAGACAGAGTGTTGGGAACCGCTCGACTGGAGAAAACAGTTAGGATTTATTAGGGAAATGAGAAGCGGCCGCAACGCACCCGTTGACAACATGGGAGCAGAGAGATGCTACGACACGGAGGCTCCTGCACATGTGGGTTTGATTCGATTAAAAAAAAAAAAACTCTGCATATTTTTGCACATCTGTCGATTACTTCCTTGGCCTTTGTTTTTTCTCAGGTGAGACGTTACCAGGTGTTGGTGTCCCTCATGCTGTCCAGTCAGACAAAGGACCAGGTGACAGCAGCTGCAATGAAGAGACTACGAGCTCATGGCTGCACCGTTGAAAACATACTTTCCACTGATGATGAAAAACTGGGGAAGCTTATTTATCCTGTGGGCTTCTGGAGGGTAATGCTTTCTGAAATGTATTTATGGAAAGCCCCTTGAGAGGCAACATCTCGTTTTCGAGGGGGACCAAGAACATGCAAATGACAAAACATCAATACAGACAAAAAGACAATTTTGCTCACAACCCACATCTCAGGGTAAATATATACATATAGATCTACACGTAAGTGTTTACAGTATATAGATCCACATACATCATACAACCAAATACAGCAGACATATACATACATACCCATAGCATAGCTTTACACACATAGGCACACATATGGCACACAAATATCATATATATACATAGACATAGCTATATAACACACATCTATAGTTTTGTAACACACATCTATAGTTTTGTTTTTCTTCTCCTTCTTTCTCTTGACTGTGTTGAGGTAAAGAAAACAAAAAAAACAAAGACAGGAACAAACAATTTGTCATAAAAAACATCAACTCTCTGTTTTTAAAGGGGCAGTATTATGAAAAATATCACTTAATAATGGTTTTGCTACAGTGATATACATCCCTTTAGCCTCATTCAGAGGGTCAAAGTTGAAAAAGTTCTGTTTCCTCCCTCCCGTGTTATTCCACATTTTGTAAAAAAAATCCACTCTAAACGGGGAGTTGGATTTTTCCACTACTTGACGTCACATAGTGGAAACTCCTCCTCCTGAAAATCCTGGCTCTTCCTCCCCTATAGCAATGTGAGCTAACAATATATATTATACTTTATTGTCATATATGTAAAGCTACATACACGAAATGTGTTCTCTCCATTTAACCCCTCCCTGAGGAGCACTGGGCAGCTACGGTGTAGCACCCAGGGAGCAGTTCCATTTTTAGTGCCCGTTACATCGCCTCATATCGCCTTTGACTTGATCTGACGTGTTTGTGACACAAGGCGAGGCTGCGGTTGGACAAAACAAATGATTATCACTTTTCCCGTAGTTAATAGAGATGAGGAGGAGAATAAAGGGACTTAGCAGCTTAACACTCCGGTGAGTGTTTGAAGCTGCTGAATGACTGCCTCTTTATAGATGGGAGGAACAGTAAAAGTTAAGTAACGAGAGTGTCTCAATTGATAAGTCGAGGAAAATTTAAAAAAAAAAAGTCAAATATGGTGGTAAATGTAAAATGAATATATTTAAAAATAAATTAAAACTGAACCAGAGTTCACAATGATGAGTTCTGTATGGACATTTTAAAATGAATCTACACAAAGAGTTAAACAAAACATTAAGAGAATTTAGATGGATGTTATATGTATTTTGATAAACTACATCTGCATATAGTCAATTACAGGTAGAATAATCTGAGAAATTATTTTCTTAATAAAGGACATTACAGGCTCTTTACTGTCATAGTTTGTTTTTCAATTTCCATTGAACTTGATGCTTGTTTTTCTACCTTTTTAGAGAAAAGTGAATTATCTGAAGCTCACAACTGCCATGCTGCAGAAGGACTTTGGAGGTGACATCCCCAACAGTGTTGAAGGGCTGGTTCGTCTCCCTGGAGTTGGACCCAAAATGGCTCATTTGGCCATGGACATCGCCTGGGACCAGGTGTCCGGCATCGGTAAATAACTCGTTCTTCCTTCAGTCGGCCAAGTCCTCCTTAACCTGATTGTGGTAATGAGGGGCTGGATCCCCACACAAGGGATCACATAAGCTAATACACAAGGACAGAAAATCACAGCCATGCATCATCGCTGCTCAATAACCTGCCCTGACCTCAAACTCAGCAAATATTTGGACAAATTATTTCTAATAAAATGTAGTCTTCAATTTAGTAGGTGTACTATTATATTTTGGCCTGATGGTGGAGCTATAGCATCAGCTTTCTTAAAATAATTTCGTTTTTACAAACTTTTAACATCAACTCATCCATTAACAATCGTTATAATTCAAAGCACAAAATACCTGAGCACCTATGGCAAATAAAGTTAAGTCCTTATTAGCCTGGTTGGTATATGACTAATAAAAAGTAATGAGTTCAGTAGCCAAACGGTTTTGTATTTATCATGTTTTTAAAACTTTGCAGCATGTGAACAAAGTTTTACAATCCTCTCAAACTGATAAAACTGAACTTTAGATTGTGGTTGAAGTTAATATTCAGTATTAGTTTTAAGTGTTGAGCTAAAATAAAAATACAAAATAAAAAACAATAACTGAGATTTGGGATAATATGTTAAGGTTTCTGTTATTCAGACAACTTTTTTTCCACGTAATTTATGTAGAAATTTACGTAAAAATGTACGTAGAAATTTACTTTGGCAGGGGTCGTGGCTGGGCTAAGAGAAGTCTGAAGTCTGCCATGCCCAGAAAGAACTCATAAGGCCACATGAAAGTGATCAGTAGATGCCTCTGAGGAAGACTGACAATTAGCAGTCAAAAAATGTCAGGATATCAAATTACATTTTATGTGCATTTCAATGTAAATGTCCTGAAAAAAATTAGTGACATATTTTTTTTTTTTTTTTTTTAAAAGATATTTGGTGTGTTATTTGGAATGTGTGTGTGTGTGTCTCATTTGTGTAGATGATTATTTTGTGCAGGTGTGGATACACACGTCCATCGTATTTCGAACAGACTGGGCTGGCTTAAGAAACAGAGCAAGAACCCTGAGGAAACCCGAAAGGCCTTAGAGGAGTGGTTACCAAGGTAACGGCTAGTGTTGTGGTAGTCAAGACCGGTCTCGAGACCAAATTTGAAAGGTCTCGGTCTCGTCTCAGACTCGGGCTGCCCGTACTCGAGATTTTCTGTCAAGGCCGTTCGAGACCAGCACTAATTCCTGCTATTTTAAAACTTTTTTATAATGTGATAATAACACGAAGAAGAACGGGATAAAACAATCCTTTATTCATTATTTAATCCACCCCGTATAATGACCACAACCTTCCTTAATGTGACTGAGTGACGTGTGTGACACACTCATGCGTGTGTGGCTACGGTGTCAGTTTGGACCGCGAAGCGCAAGGGAGATATGAACTAATCACCGGTATAAATCCCAGTAAAACTCCAGAAAACAATCACCATGAATAAATATTATCTCCCTGGTAAAGACAGTAGCTCTAACAACTGGTAAAATGATAAACTGATGATATTACAGCCTGTGAAGGCTGGATAGGGGACGCACTTACTCTGCTTCTGGGTCCTAGTGCCAGCCGAGCCGTGAAGCCTGTTCCATTTACCGTGTGTACTGAGGTCCATGTGTGTTTAATAAGTTCGTGTGAAAGTCCGCATGTTTATGCCTCTGTCCATCCACTCTTTTCATTATATCCATGTCTTTTAAGGCTTTATTACATAATGTCGACTGTAGTCCGACATTGTAGTTACAGCTGGAAACTTTTGTTAATTGAATATCCTAGTTACATTACAGCAACCAAATTAAACTATATCAACTAAGTGAATTCATAAAAATAACCTGTGTAAAGGCTTTTTCAAACTAAAAAAATATCTTGTGAAATCTGTGACCTGTTGACCTGCACAACTCAAAGAATCAGAATCGAGAATCATTATTTCTTGCTTTTAAACACTTGCTGTACATTCAGCTGACATAAAAATCTTGTTTTCAAATATGCAGAATAATTGTGAATTTATCAGTAGCAGTAGTAGTTTTAATATTTTTAGTGAATTTTTTGCAGGCACCTTTTTTTGTCCGTCAAATGTATTTAAAATAAACTAAAATTAAAGAGAGAATATTATTTAACTGTTGAAGCTTGCCGTAATTTTATTTATTTATAAAACAATTTAAATTGAAAAAAAAACAGGGGAGTGGTGGCCTAGTGGTTAAGGACACTGGGCTTGTAATCGGAGGGTTGCCGGTTCAAGCCTCACCGGGGCCGTCACTGTGGGAGCAAGTCCCTTAACCCCGAACTGCTCCCCAGGCGCCGCAAAATGGCTGCCGACTGCTCCTCAGGGATGGGTTAAGTGCAGAAGACAAATTCCAATAATGTACTAACATTACATGGCCAATTAAAGGCGAAAGCCCGATTTAATCTTTAATCTTAATCTCTAGAGAGCACTGGAGTGAGATCAACTGGCTGCTGGTAGGTTTTGGGCAGCAGCTCTGTCTACCCGTCAACCCCCTGTGCTCCATGTGTCTGAACCAGCACAGCTGTCCATCCGCCCACAGGAGTTCTCCAGCAAAAAGGCCTAAAGCTGGATCCCCACCATCTCCAAGCCCAAAGTCTTCCTTTGCAATAAAAAGTGAACAATCAGGGGCTGCTCCTGCTGGTGAGACAGCGTTGTCCACACGCAAACAGAAAAGGATGCTGAGAAACACAAGTTAACTCAAGTTTTTTGTGTTTTTCTTACAGACGCTGGGCAGGTTTAATCTTCTTAGTGGGTTTTGATTTGTAATGTAAATAAAATGTTTTGTATTTAAAAAAAAAAAAAAAAAAAACATATTTTTGTATTTTTGTTGTTTTTTTACTAATAAAAAATTTAAAAAAGTCAATCCTCTTAAGCTTGGATCCAAGTTTTCGATGTTATTTTTATTAAAATGAACATGGTGGAACTAAACCGAACTAGAAAAGTGCTTGTAATGAAAGGTTACATTTCACACTGTTTGCCAACAAACACCTAACACACAAAGCCAGACAATCACAAACAGTGGAAAGTTTACCTCTACAATCTGTGGAATGAACTGAGAATGTGACCACTGGATACATGAACAAAGTCATCACACTACCTGTAACAACGACGCCTTAATTGTTATTAAAATTTATGAAACCCAAAATGTAATAACTGGTGAATAATGTAACAACTTTCTGAGCCCAAAATGTAAAAACCTTTTTAGCTTTTTGTTATTATATTATGGGGCTGGCAAAATATTTTTCGCCTAATAGTGTAATCATGGATGAGTCAATGTTCTTGCTTCAATGTAGAGAGTAGTAAGGGTGTAAGGAAAAATTGATTCGGCAATACATCGCAATATTTCACCACGTGATTATCGCATTGATCAAAAAAATGTCCTAATCAAGTTTTTCAATCATGTTTTTTTAATGAAAAAACCCATTTCATTGTGCTAACATAGCACGTAAATGCCCAGTCACTGGTGGCAGTGAACCACATCAGACCTTGTTAAACTACCTTACTCCTCTATGCATTTTAGCTGGAAGTTAATTGCATTTTATTTTCATAAAATATATTGGGAACTTTTATAGATGCGTGTGGTTGCTTTTTTTTTTTTTTTTTTGAGAATTTAAGCACTTAAAAGAATCAGAATCTGTTGTAGAAGCAAAAGTCAAACTTTTTTTGAAAATTTTGATATGACAGTTTGATAAACATACCACTTGTTTTTGATATTGGTACTTGAATTACACTTAGTTACCATTCACCCGTTCTCGCAAGTTTAAAAAAATTAAATAAATTGTATTTCATAACATTTTATACTTGTAAAGGTGACATTTTTAATTATTGTTATTGCGATATATCGCAATATATATTGTATTATTTAGTATCAGGATTTATCTTATCATGACATGCAAATTGTGAATCGTATCGTAATATTCATGGAAATGCACACCCTCAGACAGTAGTATAATTATTTTTCCTTTTTTTTATTAAAGCTTTTTGGAGAACTTTTGCATTTTAGGTCACTTTTTTTCTTATCTTCATATATATTTAGTATACATGTATAAACAAAAGTTTACATATAAAAAAGATAAAAAGTATTTACATTTTGGGCTAAGCATCTAGGGCCTATGTCACAAATCTAGAAAATTATACCCTGGATTAATCGCTGTTAGCGGCTTTAACTAACCAAACATTCCCTGTCAGGGAGAAGCTGTCTTAGGACGGTTGATCACAACATGTTAATTTAAGTTGTGTTTTCAGCCTCAGTACGTGCGCGTTCACATAAAAGGGGTGGAGATTGCAGAGTCTGACAATCACTACAATGGAAAAAACTGGCAGAGCGACCATCTTTACAATGGATGAACAGCTTATGATCTTAGATAAATACAATTCATTTAAAACCATGATGACAGCGAAGAGCAACAGTGTTAGTGCAGCGCACCAGGAGGCGGAGCTTTTATGTTCCCTCAGATGATCCACATCACAAGGTACCAACCAGGTTAGATGTTGCTTAAGTTTAAAATTATGAATAATTAATAACCATTATTCAGACCAAAAACAAAACTGTTGTAACAGAAAAGGAAGGAATGAAAGAATCCAGGCAGGAAACTGCTGACACTGTTAATGCGTAAAAGTGTGAGATTATTTATAATATTAATCCAATGGATGATAAACTTTATTACAGCACACACATTTTTCTATTCAAGTAGACATATTTATCACACGCACTGGGATGAGAGCACATTGTTTCACAGTCTGTAGTATGTTCCTGCTGATGCGGTCAGCCTCACTATAGCGTATGAATGAAAGAATGAATGAATTAATGACGTCACCCGTCCGCGCATACGAA
Source organism: Gouania willdenowi (assembly GCF_900634775.1). Classification (NCBI taxonomy): domain Eukaryota; kingdom Metazoa; phylum Chordata; class Actinopteri; order Blenniiformes; family Gobiesocidae; genus Gouania; species Gouania willdenowi. Next base: position 35,600,503 of record NC_041044.1, read on the forward strand.
GACACAGGCTTCATCAACTGACTATAGATCAGTCCATCAGATATAAATCTATATCTTTCCTAAAGGATGTCATTGGTAAATGAAAGGATTGCATCGATGTCTAAATATTATTTCCTGTCAGGTGTCAGATCAGATCCACACATCAGCTTTTACTGGACAGCTCGCTTTCTAAGAGAACTGATTGGTCAGGAGGCGGGACTTTAGCACTTGCTCGGATCTTAGCCAGAACAAAACCTGCTCCTGACCAGGTTAGTCGGTCAGCCTAAGTTACCATGGTGATTTAGCTCTTATGTTAGCGATCTTCGTAGTCCAGCACACACTGATTAAATCCTGGAAGTTAGCGCGATAAAAGGCCGCTAGTGTTCCTCTAACTATGAATAATAATATTTACACACAATCTCTTTAAGTTTTTAAATAATACAAATGAAAAGCATATAATCCAGGTCAACTTCCAAAAAGACTAATAGTTTTTTTCAGATATAGGAAGTGCTTTGAAATGTAAGGGTAATAAATTAACATATATTTCAATCCAACATTGCAGATTTTTCTAGATCCATGACATTAACATAAATTCTGCTCTAATTCCGTAACAACATGACAGTACAGTAAACTAACCTGTCTCATGTCAGTCTGCAGGCACACCTTAAAAACAGCGGTTTGTGCATGTCTTGCACTGACGTGCACGGACAAACCAGCTCTGCATGAATAAAGATGCAAATTGGCCGGATAAAGATGTATAATATTAACAATAAGCGCTTGAAGAAGGGGCACTAATGGTTGCACCATCTCAACTCCTTAATTCACGAGTTGTTTGCAGTAAGAAACCATTTTTATTACTTACTAATTGGTACATCGCTTTTGTGACTTTTATTATGGAATAGATCTTGGAGAAACCAAAATTAGAGCACATAATTTGTATTTTTCAAGAGATAAACACTTGCACAAATTCACTTAATAAGCACCCCCTTTAATTGTACTTGTTTTTATCTGTTTTATTTTGCTGTTTTTATTGTGTTTATTTTAATGACTGCCCTGTACAGTGTCCTTGGGTGTTCTGAAAGGCGCTTTTAAATAAAATGTATTATTATTATTATTATTATTATTATTATTATTATTATTATTATTATTATTATTATCCCATGTAAATCTGGATGGACATAGGTGTTTCTTTCTTGTCACAGTCAAGCAGGTTTCAGCAGTTTTGGAGACTTTCTCACTTTGTGAGCAGTAAATGTCAGTAGACAGGGGCTGCTTTTGTACAAAATAACAACTGATCTTATTATGGGCTGGGCTGTATATGGTGTTAAACTGCGGCTGCGCCCTCATGTGCGCTCCTAGAGGGAGGGAGGGGGGGGAGGGAGTAGACATCATCATGTTGTTGACGTCTCTTCACTCTCTCCAGGTCGGACTGGAGGAAAGACACTGACGAACATCTTTGTAATCTCTTATCTCCTGGATTATTCCTCTGAAAGAGGGGAATTAGACCAGCTCATGGTTTTTGGTCACTTTACGCAGCCTTCCTGAAATCTGTAGGATGATTTATTTACGTACTTATTAGTTTTAGTCGTTTTATTTGTACATTTGGAAGAATTGTGTTATATTGAAGGACTCACATGATGCTAAATGATTGGGATTTTTTGGTTAAAACTATGAGGCGCGGAGTCGGACCCTGGATCAGGAGTCAGAATTTTAGACCAATTGGCACCAGTTTGTCCTCGTGAGAAACTTCTGACCCCCTGGGATGGAAAGAGAGCTGAGACCCAGGCTGTGTTACCTGATTAAAGGAATGCAGGGATATGGATTTCACCTGCACGGAGAGCGCAATAAAGGAGGACAAATCATCCGCACAGTGGACCCCGGGTCCTCGGCCGACCTGGGGGGGCTCCGGGCCGGGGACCGGGTGGTGGAGGTGAACGGGGAGAACGTGGAGAGCCAAACTCATCACCAGGTGAGCGATGGTGATCATGTAATCACTGTTTTTAGTCATTATTACAGACGTCAGGAAAGTGTCAGCGGTGCAAACAAAGACTTGTAGACCTGTTGGACCACTTTCTCTGGCCTCAGGACGAGCACTAAATGGGTCAATGTTTTCCTGGTGTGGGGCTCACTGTTACTTTGTTACCAAAATGAATTACAGTGGATTGAGAATGTAAAATCTTAATGTAAAAAAATAAAATAAAATAATGTAAAATAATAATAAAATCAAATGTAAAAACTCTCGTCACATTTTCATAGCCGAGATGTTATGAACATTTAGCTCACTTTCCTCACATTTAGACCATTTTTCCTTCATTTGAGACAGAAATTCATGTAAAACAGCATGTTTTATATCATTGTTAAAAATGTGTAAACATGAAAAATAAATCTAAATGTAAAGGTTAAATGTAAATCCAAATGTTAAATCTAAATGTTAAATTCATATCTAAATGTTAAATTCATATCTAAATGTTAAATTCATATCTAAATGTTAAATTCATATCTAAATCTAAATGTTAAATTGGTCACCAAGTGTAAAGCTAAATGTTTAGAAAATATGCGTGGCAGGACAGTGGTGCAAATGCAAAGGACCTTGGCGGGTGGGGAGTGTGGAGTGTGGGCAGGGCCTTTTTATGACCAGCTCATTTGTATAATTTCAAAACATTTAGCTTTACACTTGGTGGCCCATTTAACATTTAGATTTAGATTTAACATTTAGATTTAGATTTAATATTTAGATTTAGATTTAACATTTAGATTGACATTTAATATTTAGATTTCACTTTTACATTTAGATTTAGATTTATTTTTCATGTGTACTCATTTTTATATATAATAATATAGAGCATGCTGTTTTACGTGAATTTGTCTCAAATGAAAGAAAAATCAGCTAAGTGTGAGCAAAGTGAGCTAAATGTTCAAACTATGTCGACTATGAAAAAGTGACCAAGTTTTTACATTCAGCAGTTGAATATTCTCTAATTCTCTATAGCAGTGATTCCCAACAAGGGGTTCACTGTGAGGGTACAAGAGCACATTGTAGGGGGTACTGAGAAACATTTATCCATCAACTTCAAAAAAATAATAGGAAAACATTCCTAGGTCCTTTTTTACGCTTTTTTCCGGACAAATTTACCACAAACTAACAATAATATTGCTCAATATAATGCTAAATAAAATATTTCATATTGCAACAGATTCTATACTTTAGACCAGAGGTTCTCAACTCGTGGGTCGAGACCCCAACGTAAGATTCGCTGGTCAATTTTTATTAGGTCATGGGCATTCGAGTTCCTTCGAGTGCTTTTATTATGTAGGGGATTTATTCATGCGTCTGAGTACCTTTAATTCACACCTCCAAGAAAGAGTAGATATTTTAGTGTTTTTTAATACAAATAAATAAATAATCATTTAATGTTTAACTACTAATCAGATTACCAGAAGAAAAGTAATTTTTTTCATACGTTCAGATAAAAGCTGCCGTTGCCTACTTTTTATTTTAAAAAAGCACTATCAGAAGTTTCACTATTATCATCGCAAAATTTCAAAACTGCATTCTGTATAATTTCAATGTAAAACTACAACATTGTTTGTTCTAAAAAAAAAAAAAAAATGCTGTGAACTCCAAAAAGTTCTTCTGATGTGAGTCGAAGATGTCACCATTTTTTTTTTTCTCCACAGGTTGTAGATCGGATCAGGGAGGTGCCCCACCGCACCAGGCTGCTTGTGGTGGACAAAGAAACCGAAGACTACCTCCTCAGCCACGGCCTGGCCTGCACTGAGGACATCGCCATTGAAATGGGAACCCTGTCCCCTCGGCCCTCTCCCATGTCCACGCCCTCTGCCTCCCCCATACCTAGGGAGACCTCCCCCCTGTTAATCAAATCCAAACACTCACTCATGTTACGTCACTCCAGCGTTGGCTCGACCATCAGCATTAGCACAAGCATACTCAAGAGATCCTCCATGATGTCCAGCTCCACCACAGACACAGAGGTAAAGTTCTTGCGGCACAAGGTTTAAAGTTCAAAGTTGGAGCGTTCACAGTAAGAGAGTGGATAGTTTTCTGGAACCAAAATTCAGCCCTGGCATTTTGTGTCCAGACCAGCCCACTACATTATCAGAGGACACCAGATGCCGTTATTAAGTCAGTGATGCTCAACATGTGGCTCTTTGTCTCATTTTTTATTATTATTCCCCCAGAAAACCTTTAAAGGGGGAAACTTTTTAACCCCAATTTTTACCTTTTTTCTTTGGCCATTTTTAAACTTCCTTTGTCCCATTTTTGCCCCTTTTCAAAAAGTTCTGACACTTTTTTCAGACTTTAGCTACCTTTTGACAATAAAAAATATCCCTTTTTTCAAATTTTTTGTCCATTTTTGCAAGTTCTTTATGACACTTTTATCCAATTTTTGTTCTTTCTTTAAATTTTTGGGCCACTTTTCATCCAATTAAGCTAACTTTTGCCCACTAAATACCACTTGTTTCCTTTTCCCCCAACATTTTGCCTCTTTTTGTTCCACATTTTGCCCATTTTCACTACTGTTTGCCACATTTTGCCCATTTAAGCTACCCTTTGCCACTACATACCACCTGGTTTCTCTTTAAATGCCATTTTTTTTTGGCCACTCTTGACTACTTTTGGCCCATTTTAGTCACTTTTCACTCTTTTCTTGCCAAGTTTTTCGCCACTTTTGGACCATTTTTGGCCACCCGTTAATATATCTACCTCAACTCGCTCGTCAAAACAAAAAAAAAAACAGGTAGCGGATGACAGACCCTATTCCTCCCTCTAGTAGTGTAGTGCCATTGCGTACCCCTATTTGAGAAACACTGCACTAGAATAAGGAAATCACAATAATATTTGATAATACCAAAAATACGGAAAAGGTAAACAAAGTAAACAGGGACAAGATAAAAGGATTAAAATCAGTTAAGAAGTTGGTCAACAAAAACAAGAAAAGTGTATGAAAACAAGGTAAAAATGAAAGCATTTGGAGTTTTTAATCACTTAACCGTGATCAAGAAGAAATAAATCACTTGTATTCAACTGTACTCAACTCACATATTCACTCTGAATTTCTCAGTATGAAAATGCGTAAGGCCAAAAACAAACTGGCGACCTGCCCAGGGTGTAACCGGCCTCACGCCCATATTGGCCAGGAAGAATCCTGAACAGGACAAGCAGGTATAAAAGACAAATAAATAGAAAGATGTTTGATTTTACTCAGCCTTCATTTCCAAGAAATAATGTCACCTTTAATATGAATTATGGAAACAAGACATTAAGTCATAGAAGTAAACAATTTGAAGGAATCCTTGGAATAAAGATGATCCTAATATAAAGTTAATGAGAGTGATGGGGTATCGCCATTATCTAAAGTGTGAATGGTTAGTTGTTTACTGTCTGGAGCTTTAAACCCTCTGGCTAATTTGGTGGTTCGATCCCCTTAAAAGATGTATGTTCAGCAAAATCTGCACAACAAACATTACCTAAGAGTAGCAAGAGAGGTTAGTCTAAGCCAGTGTTTCTCAAGTGGGGGTACAATGGCACTGCAGGGGGTACTTGAGAGAGGGAGAGAAAGAGAGAGAGAGAACACAATTTTGAACAACTGGACTTCTATGCTTTTACTTTGTCAAAAAATAATTATCGAAAAAAAAAAGTTTTTGGGGTTGCCAGAAATTCTTGATATCAAAATGGGGTCACGATCCAAAAAAAGGATGGAACCACACTAAATAGTGTTCTATTCATAATATTTTGTGAGATGTCTCACTATGGGATGTGACCTCTGTCTACATTCCTCAGAAGCACTCTATTTCACTATGCCAATTCTGATGGACAGTCTGCTGGGATGACCCTCCCACCTCCTATAAAGCAGGATACGGACAGTGTGCGCACCATTCAAAAACCTCTTCTCCTCTCAGCTATCTGGCGTATCTTAATTCTGACCAGTTTAACTGTCCGCAGACGGGATTTTCTTTCTTCTCCAGTCGCTGACTGGACTAGCGCCTGCTTAAGACCACACAGGTCGAGAAGTGGTTAAAACAGCTCTTACCTTGCTCTGCTCGGTGAGTACTGTCCTTCACTGCCGCAAGGCACGTGAACCTCCCAGCCTCAGCTCAGCTGACTGGCTCCATCCAACGCTGCCGCTTCAGCGCACACGTTGGTCTCCAGCGGCCTCTCACTCCGGTGACAGCCCTCGCTGCTAGCTTTGTGCCGCAAAGCCGGTGCTTACAGACCTCAACACACCCTAGCTCTCCGGGCTCCTGCACACGTCAGTATCCCTCCTGGGCCCTCAGTACAGCCCGGCTCCGGCCCCATTCCACAGTATCCGAGCTTCGAACTCCAGCGACCCAGCTGCCATTCAAAACCCAATGCTGTCCCTGATGTCTTGGATGTTCCGGCTCACTGGCCCCAATCGAAGACGGAGGCCAGAGCGCATACGCGTATTCTTCTGCATCACCTGTCCGATCTAGGATTCATGGTGAATACAGAGAAGAGCGTTTTGTCCCCTACACAGGAAATAGTCTTCTTCGGCGGAGCAGGTGAGGTCATTCAGGGCGTGCCTTACGCTGTTCCAAAAGAACAGATCTGTCCGGTTCAGGTTGTGTCTTCGGTTACTCAGTGTCTTCGGTGCGGTCAGTTTTTCCCAGGTGATGCGAGAATCATTCTGAGGCCCACCCCGGCTTTTGTGCCAAAATTGGTGGGCTCGTGTTCTCCCATTGACTTGCTGGCCTTTTCTGCCTCACAGAGTGAGCAGCGGCCTCATTTGTTGTGTCCTGTTCATGCGATCTGCACTTATATGGGCAGGACAAGGTGCCTCAGGGGAGCGATCAGCTGTTGGTTTCCTGGGGGAAAGCCTGTCACTAAGCAATGCCTGTCACACTGGGTGGTGGAGGTTATTGCTTTGGCTTACTCGAGTCAGGGTCTACAGCTGCCTGCGGTTCTACGTGCACACTTGACTCAGTCATCCTGGGCTTTGTTCAGGGGAGTGTTTGTCCAGGACATCTGTGCGTCGGCAAGCTGGTGCTCGCCCCTTACGTTTGTCCGCTTTTACATGCTGGACGTATCCGCCCCGTGCGTGGCACGGGTGGTTTTATTGTCCTGATGTAATCAGACTTCTACCCTGAAGGCTGGTGCCGCTCGATAAGCATGTCTACACTACGGGAGTTTCCATATCCCACAGTGACACATCTCACAAAATATTATGAAATAGAACTTTAGGTTACTCTCGTAACCCCGGTTCTATGAGTAATATAAGTGTCACCAGACTGCCCTTCTTTCTCGAACAATGAGAAGAGGTTTGCTTATTTGAAAGGTGCGTACCTGTCCGTGTCCTCCTTTTATAGGAGCTGGGAGGTTCCTCCCAGCGGACTCTCACGCTTCACCGGCCAATCAGGATTGGCATAATGAAATAGAGTGCTTCTGAGGAATGTAGACAAAGGTCACATCCCATAATGAAACATCTCACTCATATTACTAATAGAACCGGGGTTACGAGAGTAACCTAAAGTTTCTTTCCACTTATTTACAAAATGAGATTCTTTAAAATGTGTTCTCATTCGTTCATTCCATCATTATGCTCTATAGTTGTTTCTAAGCAAAATATTGTAGTTGGACAAAGGGGGTACTTGGATTCAGAAATGAGAGGAAGGGGGTACTTGAGCCAAAAAGGTTAGAGAACCACGGGTTTCCTGTTCCAGTAAATATATGGTTAGGTAAAAAATGTGTACAACATGGGTAAGATTGTAGGCCTCTATATCATTATAGACATTTTTCTTGGTATAATTTCGCCCCCCATTCACAAACTTCCTTCCAATGTTAATGCTAAAGCTTTAGAACACTGTTTTATGATACTTTAGTGTCTCTTAGGGATGAAAGGGTCTTTTTATGCATCTTCATTCAAACACCTATGTTGTTTTCACCGGAGAGATAAAAGTCTGTCCAAATTGTATTGTATTTCCTGCTGAAAGGCAGAAACTTGGGAGCTGCTTGCTTAGTCAGATTGGCTTGATGGCATTAATAACAGAGCAAAATTAGAAATTTGGATCCCACGGGTAGTGTAAAAGGTTTGTGAATATATTGCCGGGTTTTAAAGAAACTCAGACACAAACTGTATTCAAGAATTTCACCCAATGCATTTTTATCACTCATATACACCTGACCTTATTCATAAATAGAGGCTTTGACAAAGCATCTTTTGTGTGAGTGCTGAGATGAAACCTCAACAACCATTACATTCTAGTACGTGGGAACCTAAAGACATTGGTTTCTCAGCAAAAAGCAATGGCTAATAAACGTGAAAAATACATGTTTTTAGAACAAATAAGGACAAAATAATGATGCATGCATGTAAAACAAAGGTGTACACATTTGCCGGTAGACACCACGTGACATCCCAATGAAAGAGAACCAACTGTCAGTTATGGAGTTCATTGTTTAGACTTTAACAGAAACCAGGGTCCTTTAAGACAGTCAGTTCATGTAAAACTGACAGCTGTTTAGCTGATGTCAGCGTAAATACAGGCTGATCCTTGTCTGGCCGTCTTCTTAGTTACAGGTTCGATGAAATGACATAAAACACAAAACAAGCTGTTCCCATGCAGCGCAGTCACGTTTACACAAAAAAGAAATGACAAACATTGGTTTGTACAGGTACTTAAACTGCTGAATGCATTATTTTTGTGTGGTTTTAAACCGACTGAAAAATGATTGTTTTCTATGTGTTTTCCACCCTGCTAAATAATAATAACAATAATTATTGAATTTTATTTATAAGCGCTTTTAAAAAAGCTCAGACACTTACACTCAAAACAATACACATATGTACAAAAGAAACCAGCAACGACAAAGAAAAATACAGAAAATACAGAAATAAGTAACAATCATAAGTTAAAAACTAGTTTAAGAGTTTTGAGGAGTGATTTGAAGGTTGGAGGGTCATTACAGTGTTGCAGGGAGTGTTCCAGAGGTAGGGGGCAGCTACGGAGAAGGCGCCGTCCCCCCAGGTTCGGTGCTTGCTTTCTGATAGGGAGAGATAGGAGGTTGGCTTTAGAAGAACAGAGGTTGCATGCAGGGGTATGAGGGTCTAGGAGAGCTGTGAGGTAGGAGGGGGCTTGGTGGTTAAGGGCTTTATGGGAGCCAGTGGAGATTTTGAAGGACAAGGGTGATGTGTTTGTGTTTTCCGGTGTGGGTGAGAAGGCGCGCAGCAGAGTTATGGATGTATTGAAGTTTATGAAGGATTTTGGATGATGTGCCGAACAGGATGCTATTGCAATAGTCGAGTCTGGATGTGATGAATGTATGGATAAGGGTTTCAGCAGCAGAAAATGAGAGTAGTGGACAGAGGCGAGCTATGTCTTTTAGGTGAAAGAAGGCGGTTCTAGTGAGCTGGGTGATGTAGTGGTTAAAGGAAAGCTGGTTGTCAAAGATGACTCCAAGGTTTTGATATGAGGGGGGGGAGAGAGAGACTGGAGTGATCTATTGCAAAGGAGAAGTTGTGAAAGGAATTTGTGATGGATTTGTGGCCCATAATTATGATGTCTGATTTAGCATAGTTGAGGGAGAAGAAGTTGGCGTGCATCCATTTCTTTATTTCATTGAGGCAGTTTGTCAGTGGAGAACAGGTTTCATTGGTGATTGAATTGGTGGAGATGTAAAGCTGGATGTCATCTGCATAACAGTGGAAACTGCATTGTTACATTATTAATTATCCAAATCCCATGGTACGTTTATGCAGTGATAAAAGCTACGCCAGTATTCAAATAAATCATAAACACATAATAGAAAAGTATGGCTATTGTTGCAATTAATGTATGCTCAAATTTACTATTTACCAATAGTTAATAAATAATAAAGTATTAATAAAAAAACAACTGTGAAATTATTTCTAAAGACAAAAAATGTTTATAGCTTCAATTGAGTTTTAAAATGAAATCAATAATAAATTACTTTTCAGAAAAGTGCATGAAAATGGTTATAACCGATCATAAGATCATGCAGGCTAAAGCAATAATCTTTCTTTTTTATTAATATCTAGTTTGAAACTACACCACAAAGCATGCTGGGATAGCTGCACTCTTGTTGTTGTAAAAGATTAGTTAGGAATTCATAATTGCTTTCTGTTTCAGTTTCTACCTTGAAAAAAACTGATAAATTAATGAATAAAAATGAGTAGAAAATGATAGAATAGACCCAAGTTAGGTCATTTCACTTGAACACTAAGATAATAAAGTAAATCTATTAGTAGTTAGCAAAAATGACTACACTCCAAAAATCGGTCTTCACAGGGTACTGAATACGCAGACAATATTATTTTGAAAAGTATTATGTCATCATTGTTTAGCCCATCCCACAGGAAGTTTATTAATCCACGGAAGCTCATGATTAATTAATGAGATTACATCACATCTTAAATGTCTCGTTTTATTTTGCCTGCTAATCAATAGTTTTGGTATTGGAAAATTTGGAACAGATTGTTGTGAAGGTCATTGAAGTTCTTTGGTTTGCACTCGATCAGCAGCACGCACAGAACAGGCAGTCTTTGTAACGTCACTGTCGCTCATCTTGCAGCTGACATTCACATCATTGTTCTTGTAAATACAGACGTGATGTAATTGTGGCAAACTGTTAATATTATGACAGCATGTACCCGTGTACATTTGCCTTGCATAAACCCTGTGCTAACCACTGGTACAACCACTATCCACACAAAGGAAAACGTCAATTGTCTTAAAGGAGTCAAATAGAAACTAAAGCAAGAACGTATTGTCTTGTAAGAAATAGTTTAGAGGTAGAGTCTAATGTGAAGTGTAATCTAAATAGAAGGCAGAGATCTTTTTGTGACAGAGTGTGTTTGTTGTGTAACTTCTGTGAAATAGAGAATATAATTAATTTCTTATTCTACTGTTCAATTTAGATTGATTTAGGAGATTTGCTTTTTAGGATAATGTCCCTGATTAATGCTGACCTCTTCTGGTTTGATGATCACAAAAAACTTGCGTTCTGTTTGAGAAAAGGAACCTTCGCTATAGCACAGGGGTATCAACTCATTTTAGTTCAAGGGCCACATACAGTAAGAACTCAGTTTGACCTCAAGTGGGATAATTTGCGAGTTTTTTTAGCTTTTTAAAATAAATTGTGATTTAATATTACTATAAATATTTGCAACCCCCCGATCATGTTTTAGCTACAACTTAAATCGTAATTTACAAAAAGTCCTGTTTTTGCTGTAATTTCTACTTTGATCAAAATCTTCTTGAGGGCCGGACTAGATGATCTTGGTCCACAGGCCTTGAGTTTGACGTATGTGCTATAGCAGATTTTATCTGCAAAGGATGAGGCAGAGTTTACTGTTTACTATTGAGCTGTGAAGAGATCATGCAACTTTGTTTCTGTTATGATTTTTCCTTTGTCTTTTAACTGACCAACACTAAATAAAAGTATCTATCTATCTATCTATCTATCTATCTATCTATCTATCTATATGATCAATGGTGTCAATGAATGAAATGCCTTTGTTTATATCTATTTCTTAAAATATCTTATGTCAGTTGTTTCTTAATGATAGGGGTGTATTTCGTCTGTCTGTCTGTCTGTTAATTCGGTCAAAATGACATATGGAGTAGAGATATTCTGAATCTAAAGATATTTAACCAACACACTCACACTGTCTCCACCCATGTGTTGCCTTCAGTCTCCTGGTAATGGAGCAGAAAGAACATAGAGTTCTGGCAGAACACCCTCAGGTCAGCTTACCGAGGAAGCCGCTGTCCCAACTGTGTCACCAGACGGTCAATATCAGGGGTTACCCTCAGGACAAGAGCTAATCCAAGTTGCACACAGCCAGGATGAACTGGGAATCAGATGATGAGACAGGGAGATGGTTCCTCCAGGGTGTGATTTCTAGAGACTGAGACCTTTGGCTTATTGTTGGTGGCCACTTTCTCCTGATGAACTATAACACATGTACAGTAGGGCAAAAAAGGTTTTAGTCAGCCACCAATTGTGCAAGTACTCCCACTTAAAAAGATGAGAGACCTGTAATTTTCATCATAGGTATACCTCAACTAGAGAGACAAAATGAGAAAAAAAAATCCAGAAAATCACATTGTCAGATTTTTAATGAATTAAATGGTAAATCACTTGGTAAAATAAGTTTTTGGTCACCTACAAACAAGCTAGATTTCTGGCTCTCACAGACCTGTAACTTCTTTTCTAAGAGGCTCCTCTGTCCTCCACTGGTTACCTGTATTAATGGCACCTGTTTGAACTTATCAGTATAAAAGACACCTGTCCACAACCTCAAACTGTCACACTCCAAACTCCACTATGGCCAAGACCAAAGAGCTGCCAAAAAACACCAGAAACAAAATTGTAGACCTGCACCGGGCTGGGAAGACTGAATCTGCAACAGGTAAGCAGCTTGGTGTGAACAAATCAACTGTGAGAGCAGTTGATAGAAAATGGAAGACATACAAGACCACTGATAATCTCCCTCGATCTGGGGCTCCATGCAAGATCTCACCCCGTGGGGTCAAAATGATCACAACACTGGAGGACCTAGTGAATGACCTGCAGAGAGCTGGGACCAAAGTAACAAAGGCCACCATCAGTAACACACTACGCCACCAGGGACTCAAATCCTGCAGTGCCAGACGTGTCCCCCTGCTTAAGCCAGTACATGTCCGGGCCTGTCTGGAGTTTGCATTTGGATGTCTCTCTAACATTTGGATGATCCAGATGATTGGGCCAATGTCATATGGTCAGATGAAACCAAAATAGAACTTTTTGGTAAAAACTCAACTCGTCGTGTTTGGAGGAGAAAGAATGCTGAGTTGCATCCAAAGAACACCATACCTACTGTAAAGCATGGGGGTGGTAACATCATGCTTTGGGGCTGTTTCTCTGCAAAGGGACCAGGACGACTGATCCGTGTAAAGGAAAGAATGAATAGGGCCATGTATCGTGAGATTTTGAGTGAAAACCTCCTATCAGCAAGGGCATTGAAGATGAAACGTGGGTGGGTCTTTTCGCACAACAATGATCCCAAACACACCGCCCGGGCAATGAAGGAGTGGCTTCGTAAGAAGCATTTCAAGGTCCTGGAGTGACCTAACCAGTCTCCAGATCTCAACCCCATAGAAAATCTTTGGAGGGAGTTGAAAGTCTGTGTTTCCCAGCGACAGGACCTAAAACATCACTGCTCTAGAGGAGATCTGCATGGAGGAATGGGCCAAAATACCAACAACAGTGTGTGAAAACCTTGTGACGACTTACAGAAAACGTTTGACCTCTGTTGATGCCAAAAAAGGGTACATTACAAAGTATTGAGATGAACTTTTGTTATTGACCAAATACTTATTTTCCATCATAATTTGCAAAGAAATTCATTAAAAATCCTACAATGTGATATTCTTGGATTTTTTTTCTCATTTTGTCCTCTCATAGTTGAGGTATACCTATGATGAAAATTACAGGCTTCTCATCTTTTTCAGTGGGAGAACTTGCACAATTGGTGGCAGACTAAATACCTTCTTGCCCCACTGTATACACACACAACAGTGTCCACACCTTACACAACAATTGGAAAGAAATGGTGAGAGCCAAGTGTCATTTAATATTTTACTTAAAGTAGTACATTTTTTGTCGTGGAACAGTTTCTTAGAAAAGAGGTCTGCTATATTACATTTAGTTTTTGCCCAACCCTAATCTTCACAATGTATTAAGATCACGAACAACAGCCCTGTAATGGAATCTCTGTGAAAGCCACAATGGTGTGATACAGTGGTTGTTATTCCTTAGATCTCAATAGTTCCTGATTATATGATACAGATATAAAAGCATCCATGTCTCCGTAAAAATCCACAAGTGTCAGAATAAATGACACCCATGTGTTTTTGTCTTTGTCTGCTCTTGACCGGAGTAGAGAACTGATTTCTCATGTGTGTGTGCATTGCCATGAATCTCACGATACATGTCAAGATATGATAAATCCTGATACTGTATATATATATACCTATTATATATATATATATATATATATATATATACTGTGTATATATACTGAATACTAAACAATACATATACGTTTGCAATATCAATGATTACAAATATCACCTTCACAATTACAAAATGGTATGAATACAATTTAAAATTTAAAACTTGTGAAAACAAGTAAATGGTAACTGACTGTAAGTCAAGTACCAATGTCAAAACAAGTGGTACTTTTATCAAACTGTCAAATTATGTTTTTCAAAAAACTGTTTTGCTTCTACAACAGACTCTGATTCTGAAATAAGTTCTTAAATTCTTTTATTTTTTAAAGTAACCACACACACTGTAAAAGTTCCCAGTATGTTTTATAAAAATTAAATGCTATTGACTTCCAAGCTAAAATGCATAGAGGGAGTGAGTAGGTTTAAACAAGGTCTGATTTGGTGTCACGACACCTAGTGACCGGGCGTTTACGTGCTATGCGTATATAACCTCAATTAAGGTTTTGTTTTTTTTTGTTAAAAAACGTAATTTAAAAAATCAATTTGGACGTTTTTTGGACCGAATCCTTACTTCTCGTCCCTACCAGAGTGTTCAAAAACTACATCACATCAGAAGCATAGTCAGTTGTCTACAGAGCAAGTTCCTGGTCCAGATGCTGTAATCGATCTAAAGCATCTCATCTTGAAATCACAATATATTAGAGGGAAAAGAAACAGATCTTTAAGTAAAAAAAAATAAATAAAAAAAACAATCCTCAGGTTTTTACGTCTAATGTGTGTGATCTTTGATAAAAAAAACTTGTTTAGAGCTTTATTGTGTTATTTATTTTTCATTGAGTTTACTGGCAACGTATGAATGCCACTCAGTTCCCTTAGATTTATTATTATTGTTTTATTTTTTATAGCTGCAGGTTGAACCTTCACCGGAGCCGAGCCATGAGCTTCTGCCTCGTCTGTGTCACCTGCTAAAGGGAGAGCAGGGCTTTGGTTTCAACCTTCAGAGTGACAAGAAAAAGAAAAGCCAGTTTGTACTTGTTGTGGACCCGTGTTCCCCTGCTTATCAGGCTGGCGTGCGAGCTGGAGACAGAATTGTGGAGGTACATCTGAATTTTAGCCACTTTGTTCATTTCAGGCAGCACTCCTGATATTGACCAGGTCTGTGCACTGATTGGAGGTGATTGGATTATAGAAGATTAGCTGGATTGAGGCCCAGAGCAGATCGCAGGGTGAAACAACCTTGTTTTGTTTTCCATCCTTGCACGCAACTGTCATTGTTTACTTGGGGTTTTCCTTTTTACCCTCT